>NC_082348.1:0-300000 GCF_027477595.1 Haemorhous mexicanus | reverse complement strand
CATCTTACCCAAAATCACAGTCTCATGCTGATATTTAGACATAATCAAATCTGATGGATTTACCTGTTTTTCCTTTGAAAAGCTTTTTATTTGGAAAACAGTAGCTTATAACCACTGCGAAAAATGATGTATTATTCAAAGTTTGATATTTTCTATTTAGAGTGAGGAAATACATTTTCCCATAAAAATATTTAGACTGACGTTAACACATGAATGAATTCATGAATTCTGCATTTGCCTGCATCAGTACTACTGTGAGCACAGGAAAGCATATGATTCACTGGAAGGACAAAAGGGTGAAGATAGTTTGATAAAAAATCAGTATTGGAAAACTGCAGGAGAAGGTTGGTTTTACACTGATATCAGACCCCTGCTTGGTCAGTGCAGTCGTTGGCTCTGAAGGCATCTTGCTAACCTGGGCAGTGTGGCATCTGTCACCTCCTCACTCTCAGACTTGCAGCTGTGTGTGTCAGGTGCTTTGACTTGTTCTGTCCAAAGGATCAGAAATCTCTCTGGAAAACTGGAAACTGAAAAAACGGTGCAAAAATGAACAGAAGCAGATCTATGATTTTTTAACTGCTTCACACGTAGAAGCCAAACGCTCTCGAGTGCTGATGCCCAAAGCTCCTTAGCAGTGCCTGCTGCTGCCTGAACTGAGCAAAGGTGCTGGTGGCACACACTGGTGTGGGCTGGCACTGACAGCATAACACCTTAAAAGGACTTTGTGTCGTAGGTTGTGCTCTCCCCTGCCCTGTTGCAGACAGGTTGTGCTGCCTGCTGCTGTGATGTACAGGAAGTTACAGTGAATAATTCCCACGGACTAATAGAAAATTGAACTCGATAGCCAGTGGTTTGGTTGTCAGATATAAAGCATTGAAGAATGGTATTTACATGAACTATTTTTTAAGTTTTATCTGCTGGGGGGGGTGCTTTGTAAAGGTTTCTATGATTAATTAAAAATAAAATAAAAACTAACCACATGGTTCATTTGTGTGATAATTTTTTTTCTTTCTGCAGCTCTACTGAGAAGTCATTTCCTTGGAGATCCTCAGGTATAACTTTTATGTACAATTTGCTTTAAGCTCAAATAGATTTATTTTCTTGGCATTCATTGTTTGTTTTGACACAAATTGAACATTAAGCAGCAATGCTACATATCTTTTCCAAGTGTCTTATCTAAAGTATGACATTAATGTTTTCTTTGTCACATATGGGACACATGTGTTCTCTATGTTACTGCAAAAGGTGCTTGAGCTTATAGGTAGTTGCAAGTACTTGTATCTTTATGTGCCTTTGCATTTCTGTGTGAGCTGTGACTCTAACGTAAGGCTTGTCATGTATCGGGTCTTCCTTGCAATTAACTAAAATTTACTTGTGAGTCTTCCCCTTGGCAGATAAGGAGCATGAAAAAATACTGCATGTTTTAAGCTTGAAAACTGTTTTGGTTTTTTTTTTTTTTTCTTTTTGCAGATGTTCTTACTTAACTGAGAAAATCTCTGATAAGTGGAGGTTTTTCTGAGAATGCTTTTTCTACTTTTGTATCTTGAGATAGTGTGAACTTTCTTTCCAAAATAAGCATTTTTCTTGTACTGCTACATCTGCTCCTGGTTATACTGGGGGAGAGGGTAGGACTGTCTCTTCAAGGTGGCATTCTGTGTCTGTTGGAATGATCCCTTCTGGCCCTGGCAGCCAGGGCACAGGGCTCTGCCAGGCTGTGTGCAGCAGCTGCTGTTCGGCATGCGCCGTCTCCGGGCTCTGGAGCGACGGGGGAACCTGCAGGAGCCACTGCAGGGCAGGCACGGACAGGGGCTCCTGAGCTCACTGTGTGCTCTTGTCATGCTGGCCAGGATGGCCCAGTGCAGCTGGCATTGCAGGCTGAGAGCTGCAGGAGCCTTCCTGTCCCACCCCTGCAGCGTGCTGTCTGTCCTGGGGGCTGTGTGGCTGCTGCACAGGGACCCTGCCTGCTGCTGCTGCTCAGTCGAGCATATTCATTATTGCCACCCTTGGAATTACTTTATATGCCATTCCTGGCTTTTGTTTTATTTGGAGATTAAGCCCTTAAACTTGTGCATAATTGTATTTTCATGGTTTCTGTTGCTGCAGCTGAGGTGAGGCACATGTTAGCTTTTTTCCTTTATTTTAAAGCTAATATTCTCAACAGCCTACTTGCACTGCCATTTAACTTCTGCTAGTCATGGTGGTGCTTTTCAGGTATTCTTGCAGCAGTGGTTTTAAATAAAAATCAAATTTGTTTTTTCAAGTAACTGAGAAACAAGTCTTAAATATTTTTTCAATGTGAGTGCTGGATTTGTGGGTTTTGTTTGTTGGCGATTTTTTAAATCACATTGTTTCCCCTTGCTCTATAATGTCCCAATGATATTTCACAACTGGTACAGATTCCTACTGAGAGCTCTCAGGTGTTGTTTTACTTACTTATTTCAGCCAGTTCCATTCCACTGCTTTATTTCCTCTTCTGATTTTCCCATAACTTACTCACTTTTCTCCTTGACCTTCTATTAGTCTCTCTCTCTTTCTTTCTCTCTCTTTCTTTTCTTCTTTCATCCAGCTCATGTTCTTATTTTGTTCTTTAATTCTCCCTTCACTTTTGTGTATTTTTCTTCAGAAATCTCATGTGCATCTCCCTGCTAAGCAGTCACTTGAGATATGGCCAAAAATTCTACTTCTGTTTCAATGCTTCAATGCTCTATGTGTTAAAGCAAACCTAGATGTGTATTTCACACATCTCTATATTCAAAGTAGCCATTCCTGAAGTAACTGCTCAAAAGTGGGCATGTTGGAAAAAAAAACTATTTCTTGCTTAGAACTTCCTGATCTACATTTCATTTCCTGTTTACATTTATGCTGTGATTATGGTTTGATGATAAGTTTTTATTCCCCAATTCACCATGAATCTTTGTTTTGTAGAAGTGTTACTAGTTGTTTTATAAACTGTAATCTGAAAATACTGAAGATAAAGATGGATTAAACCACTGCCTTAAATCACCTTTTCTGTGACTGTAGGTAGTGGCTATTGTCAAAAGCATCAGTGGATGGTAAGATGTGACTGTAGCTGTAATTGCTTTCTGCATCAGTGGAATTATACAGAAATTTTCACAGAAATATAAAGTGATGTTGTTGTGCAGATGCTTATAAATAGAATATTAGATCAGCCATTTATAAGAAGGGTATTATTTTATTCAGGGCATTCCTCCTGTTTTATGGTAGTGGAGTCAGATAGAAAGGCAACTATTCATTTTATTGTTCATTCTTGCCTTTGTTAAACAGCCTAAACAATCTTTATTTTTTAGCCCTGTGAAGGCTTTGGCCTGGTGGGCAGTGTGTGATGGGAGCGAGGCTGGGCTCAAACCTCTGTCCTGGGAACATCTGCACTCCACAGCACAATTGGGCCTTATTCTTCCTGTGTCTCTCCCCAAACTGATTGTCAGTTTGACATGGGTTTAGTGTCATGTAATATCCAGTAACTGAGATAATAGGGCCTTGTATTAGATAAACAAAAAGATTAAAGTATTGAAGTTGGATGTAATCCGAATGTAAATTTCCGAGTCCTCCAAGTGTTTTATTCCAAAGAACATGGAACACCCACTGGTGGCTGTTACCATCTGGTGTTGAGCTGGTGTAACAGGCTGTGAAGTCAGTTCTGGCAGTGTTGGTTCTCTGGATCATTTCTAGGCATACTGATGATTAAAGTAATGGAAGTGTAGTAACACTTCTTATTAAATCTTAATTAAATTTGGTTATAATACTCCTAGTAAAATAACTCAAATTTTACAAGCTAGTTTTGACCTAAGAATGTACTACTGTAAATAACTGCTGACTGCCTAGGATTTCTAGGATTTATTGATTTTTTTAAAATCTGACTAGCATTCGAGCATTCTTCACAACAGCAATTGCTGAGTAACATTTTTAGTGTGAATGTTCCTTATGGGTCATTATGCAGGTGGTGAGACACCAGCATTTTGTGTGCAGCCACTGGTGAAAGCCAGAGTATTTCTGTGCATCAGGCATCACTGCCCAGAGCCCCCCAAGGAGTCCTTGGGGCTGGGCTGGTGCTCCTTGGCACGTTCCCTTTGGATTTGCTCCAGGCTCTTTCATGGATTTCTGCAGCAAGAATTTACGTTTCAGGTGTTACCTTTAAACATAACCTCCATTGCCTACTCTGCTTCCTCAGAGAGGTTCAGGCTGGACATCAGGGGAAATTCTTCCTGGGAGGGCTGTCCAGCCCTGGCACAGCTGCCCAGGACAGGGTGGGGTCCCCATCCCTGGGGGGATTTAAAAGCCGTGTGGATGTGTCACTTTGGGAGCACGGGGCAGTGGTGGCCTTGTGCTGGGGGAGCAGCTGGGCTCCACGGTCCCAGAGGGCTTTTCCAGCCCAAGCCGTTCTGTGGTTCTGTACTGCATCTCTGCTGCCTGCTTAACATGGTAGCTGAATGCTTAATGTTTCTGTTAAAATAATCTTGATTCAGTATCCTCATCTTTGTCCTTTTTTCCGGACTGTCTAACTTTTTCCTTTCTTCATAGGAGCACTGCTGTGCCTCCTTTGCCTTTCCTTACAACACTGTCATTTGTCTGTGCAGTTCAGCTGGCATTCTTGGAACTGAAGTTAGCTTAAGAGGCATATATTTAGATCTTAGTTTACTAAGTAAAAAATATGTATAGAAATTTGCAGCAACTACCGTTTGTAGTACACAAACAGGGATGAAATTCACCTCAGCCTTTTACATCTGCAGGTATTGATTACAGGCCCTTAAGACCAGGGTAGCTATCCACTAGGCACTGCAGCACAGTTGCACAGTGTTTCTATTTTTCAGAGTGTACTAGATAACTAATTAATTTTTCAATAAAGTAGGTTGGAACATGTGCTTGAAAAATTAGAGTTGTAGAGCTACATCAAAACTTTCAGGTAACAAAATTCTCAGATATTTATATTAGCATTCTGTTCATTGTGTTTGGGAGGTGATTCCTGTCTGCCAGTAAACTGATTCTGTTTGGTGGAAGTCCTCAATTAGTATGTATGAGAAAATTATCATTATTGAGTTTGCAGGAAACTTGCATATGAAGCACTGGATTTATCTCAACAATTTATTCTTTCAGATCCTCCGCCCACCAGTGTAAGCAAACCCCAGGTGTCAGAGGGCGTTCACACCAATGCCTATGATATTAGGACAGAAGCAGAGCAAGGGACTCTCTACTCACCAGAGCAGACATCTCTCCATGAAAGTGAGGGTCTGTTGTGTGCATTTTAAATATTAGAATATATTTCTGTATTGAAAGTATAAAAACGCAATACAGTAATGAATGCAAGAGTTATATAAATAATAGTTATATAATACTTGGTAGACTTGTTAGATGATTTTATTCTTATGCTGGCTTCATATTTACAGGGTCTGTAGGTAACTCAAGAAGTTCGACACAAATGAATTCTTATTCTGACAGTGGTTACCAGGAAATAAGCAGTTTCCATAACAGCCAAAACTTGAACAAGGCAGAGCTCAGACAGCAGCATTCCCTTGGTGGACCCCTCAGCAACCATGATGTGGTGAGGAGCTCGCGCGCCGAGGGGCAGACGTCAGTCCAGGTACTCTGACCAGAGCCCTGTGCCCCTCTGGCCGTGCACGGGCTCCAGCGGGGTTTGGAGACAGGAGCTGTGCTCTGGGCCCCCCTTTGTACGGGCTGGAGTTAATGTTACCAAATTCACTTTTGTTTAACGTTTTCACTGGTTACAAAGTGGGAAGGGCTTGCAGCAGAGACTCCTTTGCTGGGATCAGCACTTGTGATCTGGGTCATTCACAGGAGCTGAAGGGAAGTAGCACTCCTGGCTGCACAGTACACTGTTATTATCATATCAAGAAAGTATCACTCACTCAAAACTCATTGTGAAACGGGGGAAAACCTTCCTAGAAGTTAGCCTGTATGTAAGCATAGTTCTTAAAGGAAGATGCTACTTGTGTTCCTGTACATTCTGAGGTTTCTAGCTTTTCCCTCCTTTTCCAGTAAATGGAATGATAGTAAGACAGTAATTGTTAGAATATTCCTGGATTATACCAGAACTCTTTGCATTACTGTTCCTGAGTTTCCAGAGTGGTTGAGTAGTGAGGAGGGAAAGCATAGGTGAAGATTAACATAGCAAGCCAAATGAGAATGAGAAACAGGTCGGTTTTTAATGTTAAATTGTCATTTTATATACTAAGAAGCATTGGTTAGAAAAAAGTTACAGGGAAACTTGAAGGAATCAGGTTCAGGGTATGAGCTACACTCCAGCTGCCTGTGTATACCCTGAAGTTGTGTGCATTTCCTGCTGACTGCTCCATCTTACAGGAGAACAATATCCACTCTGTGACCTAAATGATAAAACTCATAAATGTTTTTGATTTTCAACAGCCTTCAGCAAGTACGGCTCCCAGCCGTGTGATGAGACGGGTCAGTTCGGTGCCATCCAGAGCACAGTCCCCCTCCTACGTGGTCAGCACGAGCGTGTCCCCGTCGCGGGGCTCGCTGCGGACGTCTCTGGGCAGCGGGTACGGCTCTCCCGGCGTGGCTGAGCAGAGATCCCTGCCCTTCCACGCGTACTCCTCCACCACGCTGCCCGTGCAGCGGGCGGGCTCGCCCTCGGCCGTGCGCCGCGTGGGCTCGCTCAGCTCGCGGCAGGCCAACCCCGGCGGCGCTGCCCCGTACCCGGCCGCAGGCAGAGTCGGCTCTCCTCTGGCCCTCGCTGATGTGCAAACCAGAGTGGGTTCTCCGTCCCAAACCCAGCTGGGATCCTCCTCCCCGAAGCGCTCTGGCATGACGGCCGTTCCGCAGCACTTGGGGACGACGCTGCAGAGGACGGTCCATGACGTGGAGCAGTATGGACCGCAGTACGACATCTACGAGAGGATGGTCCCCCCACGGCCAGATAGCCTCACAGGTGAGTCTCGGGCACAGGCCACAGCTGTAGAAAGCCCAGAATGCAGGCCTGCTGTTGTGGGTGAAACGTGTAGCACTGGGACACAAGTGCTAGTGTCAGGTCAGTTTACATACTGATGTCAAACATTGTGTCAGTCCCAAGTTCCTCACAAGTACTGGATTTATGATTATTAATTGCTAGCCATACATTGAATTAAATCCTATGATTTAAGTTGCTAAATTAAATTCTAAGTCTTACAGAGGCATGTCAGCATTTTCAGAGATAAAGTACATTTAAATGTGTGTGCAGGCTAGACGTAAAGTAAAGCATACTAGCCTGGAACTAATTTTATGTCTAGTTCTTTCCTAAAATATATAGCTTATTACCACTGAATAGTAGGAGTTTTTTCCACTGATATTTCTAGACTGCCTCATACTTCAAGTTAAATATAGGGTAACCATTTTAATACTGGCTTAAAATAGAGCCCTAAAAGGTAGAATCTATTCATCTGAGAGGCAGTTCTTGTTAACATGAAGTTACTTTACATTTGAAGTTTTGTGTGTTACTGATTTTGTTCTGACCTTCATCTGAATGAGCACAGACAAGGTGATTTTCCAGTTAGACCACGTGTTCTTTGAAACAGATGCCAATTTCTGTTTTTTTCTTTAGAACAATTATAGTGCAGAAAACTCCAAAATGCTCTCATTCCTCAGTAAAAGATAAGATGTGTCTTCTCCCTCACCTCTATTTGCAAGCCTTAATAATATGCCAGTTTGATGAGGGGTTGGGAATGAGTTTGATGGGAAAGGCCCTGCTGCCCTCTTTGCTTGCTCAAGTCCTCTGTTCTCACCATCTGTAGATGTGCTTTCTCAGTGATGGCCCAAAACTTTCCTTGCAGACACTGTGGCAGAGTAGGTCTGGGATTCTGGGAGGAGTCTGGGATTTTTGATTTTACACATCACTACTCCATTGTACTTTTGAAGTTGTTCTGTAATCTCCATAATTTCATCATCCTTGCATAGCTCATTTCACATATTTTGCTGCTTTGATAACTGCCAAAGCTTTAGTGCCTGCAGTGGTAATGCTGAAGTCAACAAAGCTGTATACATTTTATATGAAATATTAAATGTATAGCAAGGTGAAAAATGCTAATCCAGCTGCAGCATAGCTATTTATATATACTCACATCATGGGCTATTTAAACCTTTATAAAGATTTTTCTCCATGTGCTTACATTTCTGCTGCCACTATCAAGCAGATGTTTGCTCTTGCTGCTGCAGGCTGTTTCAGTTTCAGGATTACAACCCCTTTAGTCTGTGCCCTCTGTCACAACAGGATTTCTGTCGGGTCCATACTTACCCCGTTATTGCTGAATCTGTGCACCGTGTGTGCTGACTCAGCTTTTATTCTCTGTGGTTTAGACTGTAAATGATACCAAGAAATTAAGTTGGAAAATTTCAAGTTGTTAGTGTTTAGACAAAACTTTTGGTCGAGGAAGTGCTGCTTTGTCAGCAAGCCTTTCAGTATGGGCCATTTAATAATGGAAAAAATGTAATGAATAAGTCTTTGTAACTGGTGGGTTTAAACAACACCTTTTCTTGGCTGAAGGAAGATTCAGTCCTGACAGCTCTGTTGCTTTGCTGAAGATGGGCCACGTGGCACATCCCTGTGCTTGGTTGCAGGCCTGAGGAGCTCGTACGCGAGCCAGCACAGCCAGCTGGGGCAGGAGCTGCGCTCGGCGGTGTCCCCGGACATGCACATCACCCCCATCTACGAGGGCAGGACGTTCTACAGCCCCGTGTACCGCAGCCCCAACCACGGCACCGTCGAGCTGCACCACGGCTCCCAGGCCGCCCTGTTCCGCGCCGGCTCCGGTGGGTGACGGCCCCGCTCCGGCCCAGCCGGCGGGCACGGGCAGCAGGGGGGGCACACGGAGTGCCCGGGCAGGAGAAGGACTAGAGGGTGTCAATTAATGGAGACAGAAGCTAGGTCTGAAGGACTTAAAATAACCTGCAGGAGTTAAAAGGCTCCTGTGATGTTTGCAGGGGATGCTTGGGGCTATACATCACTGTCAGCCTGGGGTCGGAGTGTTTTCTGTTTGATAGCACATGCGTGGGTACATCCCAGATAAGTGTGCTCATGACACACAGAATTTATTGCTTCCTCTCTTGCATTCTCTATGCGTCTCTCTCTTAAGAATTGAGTTGGTTCATGGGGTTTTTTTATTCATCAATACAGTAAAACAAGAGCTTGACACTAAAATTACCTACCGTACCTTTCACGGTAAAAATACTGTTTTAAGCAACTTCTCAACAAAGCATAATGATAAATGCTACAGCTGAGGATTGTCTATTGAAACCAAAATATTCCTCTAGTATCTCATAGAAGTACCACTCACGTATTATGAAGAGCATAGGCATTGGATTAGTATTAGGATTTATTTTCTGTAGAGAGAAATGTAATGCATGTTGCAATGCAATTTGTTCTTTAAGGTTGATTAATAATCTGTATAGTGGTTTCCAAAAACTCTTAAAATATGAGAGTGATTTAGTTAAGTAACTCTCTAGAATTATTTATAGAGACCCGTCCAATTTGTATGCCATGTTTTCACACACTTGAAAATGCCTTTTTAATGTTTGCTAATGTAACTGCAATACTCCTTGCTGAGGGAGCAACCAGTTTTTGCAATTCTCCTGCCTTCCACAACCTAGAATATACGGAGTTTGTCAGGATGTGCCAATGAAGAAATATAGCTAGAAACTGGAATTCTTTGTTTACTTATCTACTTAATACCACTTTCCTTGGGAGAACAAGAGCCACCACAACAGCTCTGTTCAGATTGGAAGACACGTGTTCCTGTTCCCGAACCGCTCAGCTGCATCTTTGCAATGATCCACATGTTACCTTTTGTCAGGGACAGTGTACGTGTAGTTAGGAAAAGCAAACTATCATATAAACAATATGCATTTTTGTTTACTTGTTTTTCCTTTTTGATACAGTTGGTGAATTGATATTATGAACTTTGAAAACACTTTGCACACAGATTTATGCTTGTTGGCACGGGATGCATTTCCTACTTTAAATACCTGTTGAGGGAAGCTGAGGCACGAGTCTGATCCCACCAAACCTTTCTTTCTGTAACTAACCTCTCCATTTGCATGGGACACTGAGGAATTGCTCCCTGAAGTCTGGCATCAACTTGCATAGTGGAGCACAGTACACATTTTCAAGACCGATGGGTTTTTTGCTTGCAGTGTTAAGTAGGCGTCAGCCCTTCTTTTCAGCAGGCACTTGTTACCTGGTTGGTTTTGACACTGTTTTATCCTAGGCATGGGTAACCTGCAGCGATCCTCCAGCCAGCGTAGCACCCTCACATACCAAAGAAACACCTACGGGCTGCCCACGGCGGCCGCGCTGGCGGAGCCGCTGCGGGCGGTGCCGTTCCGGCTGCCCGAGCCCGGCTACGGCCGCCTGCACCCCGCGCCCGACGGCGGCACCACGCGCTCGCCCTCCATCGACAGCATCCACAAGGACCCCAGGCAAGTCCCGCCCGGGCTGCGGCTGCAGCCAGGGCACAGCTGCCCTCACGCCTGCGGCGCTGGGCCCGTCCGCCCGGCCCCGCCAGCCCCGGCGCGTTTAAACACAGCTCCGCCAGAGCAGCAAACACGGGCTGCTTCTTGCACTGAGAAAAAACAGCTGGTACACATTTCATTATCACATTTTTCTTTCGTGATTGTTTTCATAGAGAAGTTATTACAGGGAACACAACTTTGATGAGATTTGACTGGATTATTGAAAATATTTTTTAGTAACCTCTGACACTGCAGTGAGTTTTCTCTTTCTATGAATGGGAATTGGGGCTCGAAAATTCAAAAGTACAGACCTCATTTATTTGAATTAATTTTTTATGAACAGCTTGCTTAAATTTCAAACCAAAGTAAGTGTTAAAACTATTTATAAATGTGCCATTTTGAAATTAAACACACATATTTCTGCAATAAGTACTGGTTGGATGTTGCAGATGTCTGTGCATAATGTGAGCCTCTGACAAGTGTAGTATCATCATTGTCATTTACTCTAGACACTGTGCACTAAAACCTTGTATTTAACCTGGGAGTATCAAAGCCCAGGCCGTGCACAGCCTGGAAGGACTTACGAGCATATTCGGTGTGGATTTGAAATTACTAGGAATTTCAGTCCCTCCTCAGATTGCTGGTTCACTGAGAAAGCAGCTCATTCTGGAGGAGCTGGGCTGAGCTGTGCCTCCAGGGCTGTCCTAGGGGCATGCTGGGCTCCGAGGAAACCTCCAGCAGAGATGGTGAGATTGAAGTTTTCTGTTGCATTCCCCTGCTCCCCTCTACAGCAGGCTCATAGCACCAGGCAGTTATCTAGTCTGGGCCAGTCCTGTCATCTCGGCAATGAAAATGCTGCTTTAATGGATTTTGCTATTCTACTTATTAGTGGAAATTGATATATTTAATTTGTTAATAGATATCGAGAGAAGAATTAGTTTCATTTAATTGAATGGTGCATTCATCCAAATGATGTTAATAGGATAATCTTACCTCTAGGTAGTAAAGTTTGGAGGCTGCCTGCTCTGATATGGTAGCAAGGAGAGTTACTTATAGCAGGGATGCTTCCCATTCATAGCAAGGAACTTTCAAGAAATTCTGACTCAGTTGTCACTGCTGATGCACCTTCTTAACTTGTTACAGAGGAATAGTTATTACAGAGGAATAGCTTTTACCTTACATTTAATCTGTTCCAGTTTCTGATGTGCAAACCGGGCTGTGGCAGGGGAGCATGTTACACGGCGTCAGAGTGGGCTGTTAGGAAGCACCACTCTGGAATGAGAGGGAAAGCAACCAGTTTTATTAGAAAGCCAATTTCCCCTAGGGTTTTCCTGTCATTAGTATGGAAAAATAAACCTCTGACTTGTTGAGCAGTTCAAAGTGGGCACAGACCTGAGCTTCCCCTTTGTGTGACTGGGAGTCCTGGGGAGACCTGAATGGCCAGGCCAGCATTAGTCTTGGAACAGCTTCCCAGCTACTGTTCTTGGAACATACTTTGCTCCTTTTTTTTTTTTTATTTTGGGTTTGGTTTTTGGTTTTTTGGTGGGGTGGTTGGTTTGTTTGTTTGATTGATTGATTGTTTTGGAAGCTTGGTTTTGGGTTTGTTTTAGGTTTTTTGTTTACTTGGATTTTCGAGCCCGAGAAAACTTAAGATACTACTTTATCCCCCTCCAGTTCTCTTTTACAGAAGGCAAATGGCCCAGCAAGTATTAGTTACTGTGTTTCTAAATCTGCAAACTGAGCATGTTACATGACTTCGCCAGGATTGGTCTGCACAAAATCATTGTGGTTTAATGAAGGAGATATTATTTAACGATTTTAAATTTACAATCCCTGAATAACTCAAATCAAGCAAACATCCTGCATCTGATTCTGACAATAACACTTCAGGATGTGCAGGTTTTGTTGAGGGACAATTGGCTTCTGCCTAGGGAGAATATTAAGCACTGAGAGAAAAATGTTGTGCAGAAATGATGCCCCTAAGCAGCACTGTTGAGGGGGTATCTTTTGCATTATACATTTAACTTTTAGGAGATTTAGTGTAGATTGAAATGTTTGAATTGGTGTTGCTTTAGTGATTATTTGTATTTGAGTGGTCCATAAGCCAACTGAAGCACACTGGATATAGTGTCCTTTTCCAGCTGGAAGACTAAAAGGTGATGTGACCCACTGCTATCCCATTATACCTGGGTTTCCTTCTAGCCCTCTTACTCCAGAACAAATCTGAATTGTTGGACAGCCGTTAAGATGCTCCAGTACTTGTAGTTAGCAAATCTCTGTCCTTTGTGAGTAACGCCTTCTCTCTGTGTGCTGTCCACTGAAGGGAGTTTGCGTGGCGAGATCCAGAGCTGCCTGAGGTCATTCACATGCTCCAGCACCAGTTCCCGTCGGTGCAGGCCAACGCAGCTGCCTATCTGCAGCACCTCTGCTTCGGGGATAACAAAGTGAAAACAGAGGTAGGTGCTGCTTCTGCTGCTCTTCCAGAGCACCAGTACAGGAAGACTAGGCCTCTTGCCTCTTCCCTTTTTTTCATCATGACACAGTATTTGTGACCCTCCTGTGTTCCTGTGCGTACCGGGTGGACGCTAATATTGAAGTGCCTAGGGGTTGTAATTATGTGCACTCAGATTCTTCCTGTCGTAAGAGCTGCATGGAAATTCTATGGAAATCTTTTACCTTAAAGTTGTCATCCAGCAGAACTCTAAAGCAGGGTTGCCAGAGCCTGGCTATGTGTAACCTGTTGGTGACTGGAGACAAGAACAACCAGGAGCTCTGGAGTGCTTTCACTGGTTTTTATCAAGGCATTTTAAGGCATCATAGGGAAAGAGTGAGCTGCCAGGCAAAGCAAAGGAGCTCAACCCTAGAGAAACATAGAGGAAACTGTTGATGCCACTGTGATGTGGGGGCAGAATACATCTGAGTGAACATTCAGATTATTATTGAAATCTCTTGAAACTTTGCATTCAAAGACCTGCTGTTTTTGCAAAGCAGCTGTGACCTGTTGATTTGAGGGAATTTGCTTTTTCATTTGCATGCTCTGTGTGTGTGTGCTAGATATTATTTTCAATATAAATTTTATTTATGTTAATAAAATATTGGTTCAACTTTTGTAAGAAGGTAGCCCACATAATTCACTGTTGCTGGGAGATGAAAAGGTGGGGGTTTGATGGTCTGGTGACGATCACAGTGATAATCAGCTCTTATTTCCAATATTCCCTAAAAACATATTTTGGGTATAGGAAATTACTTTTAAAACTGGAAACAAAACTGATGCAATAACAATTCTCTGAACACAAGTGTCTGAAAATGACCCTCAGCCATTCCAGTGGGGTGGAGGGAGAGGTTCAGTCCCATGTAGCAGTCAAGTCAATAAGCTTCAGCAGCTGTTTCTTCTGGAAGTAGAATGGGAAGTACTGTCCTCATAAAAACAAAAAGCCTTTTACATCTGTAGAGTGAGGTGGGTGAGATCAGTGGGCGCTGATGGTCCTGACCTTCCACTTTCCAGGTCTGTAGGCTAGGAGGTATCAAGCACCTGGTGGATCTCCTGGATCACAGAGTCCTGGAGGTTCAGAAGAATGCCTGTGGTGCGCTGAGGAACCTCGTTTATGGGAAGTCCACTGATGAGAACAAAATAGCCATGAAGAACGTGGGAGGGATACCTGCCCTTCTGCGGCTGCTGAGGAAATCAGTCGATGCCGAGGTCAAAGAGCTGGTGACAGGTAAGCTTGGAAGGGAAATTAGCAGAAAGCTGTAATGCAAGGTATTTTTTTGGACACTTATCTTGATCAGTTAAAACAGCACAGAGTGTAGAGTCATTGGGAGCAGTGAATGCTGAGGGTAGTTGCACTAAAGCTCCACTTAGGGTGGATTTTCCCTCATATGAGTCTCCTGCACACACAGCAGGTGTTTCTTTAGTGATTCTGAACATTCATTTTATTACTGGCTTTTTTAATCTTTTCTTGACAACAGTTTTAAACAAGATCTTGCAGAATTCATAAGATGGATCCAAACTATATAAATGTGTATGGTATTTAATCTGAATTATAATCAAGGATGACTTCTTCAGAAAAATTATTTAGGCTGTGTTTCGTCATGAAAAAGAAGATTCAATGCTGTTCAGTATATGCAGTTCTGCTGATAATTTACGTCAGGTTTCATACTTCTGTATCTGGATGTCATGGATGGAAACTTTGCCGGGCAGGATTTCTGCTCGAGGATAAAAGATGGATAGCAGTTACATGCAGCTGATGGATGGATGGATGGGACATGCTCTGGACATGTTACTGTTGTTTCCAGGAAGAAAGTTTCCATAGGACTTTTATATCCCTTCTTGTATGTTCAGTTCTGCTCCTCAGCACCTGACATCCCTGGCATATGGTGCGAAGTAGCAGGAATGTCAGGGCAGACCATCTTTATCATTGGCAAAAAACCAAACCAAAGCCATGCCCTCCTCCACTTTTCACTTTGTTCACCTTGCTTTCCTCCTTTTTGGATGCTGGCTCTCCACATTCTGCCTGCTCTAGAATCACATCACATATTTAAAGTAATGTCTTTTGAGTTTACAGTGTTGCTTCATGTTTGTTTGCCAAGTCTCTGCTGACTTTTCTGCTCTGGAAATGTCTTCTAAGGGGTTCTCTGGAACTTGTCTTCGTGTGATGCCGTGAAGATGACAATCATTAGAGATGCTCTGTCCACGCTGACAAACACTGTGATAGTGCCCCACTCGGGATGGAACAGCTCCTCCTTTGATGACGATCATAAAATTAAATTTCAGACTTCCCTCGTTCTGCGCAATACAACAGGATGCCTGAGGTATTTGCTCTTCTAGAATACTCCCTTTTAAAAAGTAATCATGTTATCCAGCAGGTCTTTCTTGTATTGTAAAGACAAAGGGATTGTTTTAGTCTATAAATTACAGAGTTCCATCATGTAGACAGCTTTTCCAATTGTCTTTTTTTTCCTAATAGAAAAATATGAAAATTACCAAGTTAGTCACTGAGAGTTGCTAACCAATTACTAATCAGCTGCATAAAAACCTTCTGCAGACTGTCTAATAAGGGATTATCTGTATGTCCTTGCATACACCGTGTTCCTTTGTCATTCCAACCTTCAGGAACCTGAGCTCTGCTGGGGAAGAGGCACGAAAGCAGATGAGGTCCTGCGAAGGACTGGTCGATTCGCTGCTCTACGTGATCCACACCTGTGTGAACACCTCAGATTATGACAGCAAGGTGTGTGCATGTCTCATGTACAGATACTTCAGTGCTAAACTGTGTGTCTGATCCTGGGGCTTTGTATAGCTCAGCTGAGCATGGTGAATCACTCAGCTCAACTGGCATCACTCCCAGCCCCTGGTTAATGAGGCACAGCCAAACTCACCTGTGTAACACAGGGTCACTGGTTTTCAGCAGTGCTGCAATATCTGTAATAAGCTCTTATGCTTTTCATTTTCAGAATACTAAAGAATAAGCCACTATAGCAGAGACCACTCTTATAAATACTTTCAGATTTGAGAGAGATTGCATTTTCCCAGAGAAGCAGCCACAACACAGCCCAAGGCCCAGCATTAGAGTTTAGCACTTGTGCTCCCAGTGCCTTTTCTCCTCTACTGACCTGGTTTGGTTTGGTTGGTGTCTGTGTGAGTTAGACCTGATGACGTGGTGTCTCTCTGGTTTGGTTCAGACAGTGGAGAATTGTGTGTGCACCTTGAGGAACCTTTCCTACCGCTTGGAACTGGAGGTACCTCAGGCACGGCTGCTGGGAATCAATGAACTGGATGACTTGTTGGGAAAAGAGTCACCCAGCAAAGACTCAGAGCCAAGCTGCTGGGGGAAGAAAAAGAAGAAGAAAAAAAAAACTTCCCAGGAAGATCAGGTTTGTATTTTCAGTGTACTGCAAATATCTCAGATGGGGTTTGGCTCATGGTGGGGAAGGACAAAACTTGACAAAAACAGCCCTACATTGAATGAAAATACAGAGGTTTTGTCCAGTTACAAATCTGCATTCCTTTCTCAGTGGGATGGAGTTGGCCCTATCCCGGGATTTTCCAAGTCTCCTAAAGGGGTGGAGATGCTCTGGCACCCATCGGTGGTGAAGCCATACCTGACACTCCTGGCAGAGAGTTCCAACCCAGCCACTCTGGAGGGCTCTGCAGGATCACTTCAGAACCTTTCTGCAGGCAATTGGAAGGTAAGGGATTTCCTGCTCCTCCTCCTCTTTGTAGTCCAGGTGATTTTTCTAGTAAGACCCTGGAATGTGTTTGGGGGTGACATGCCATTTTCTTGTGTGCATCTGAGCACTCCCCTCTTGTCTGTGCATTAGTGCTCATGTGCTGCAGTCATGTTTCCACAGTGAAGAGCCTTGGCAAAGAGCAGGGGCAATAAGAGCCATATGGAAGCTGGCATTTATTTTAAATAAACAGAGAAAGCTTCTTCCAGCTTCATCTTTTGATCTTATCAGATCAAAACAATTTTCTGGCTTCTTCTAGCTGTGAATTCTGGTGGGGAGGTGCTGTTGAAATAAGACCAGGACAAATAAATTTACCTTATTTCCATACATTCTGGCCATTGCATATATAATGTGCTACAAAAGCAGCACATGAGAATGCTATATTGTGTCATGCATTTGTTATGGATAAATTAAAAAACAAAGCAAGCATTAATTGCTTCCCTTGCTTGCAGCAAGCCAGCTAAGCCCTTTTCAGTTTGACCATTATGAAACTGGTATTAAAAAAAAAATACAAGCAAAACCCAAGCCCCCTGCTCCCTTTTCAGTAATCATCATCTATTCAGATACTTTCTCTCTTTGGAAGAGGAATGAGTGAAAAATGGCAAAGAGCCAGCTCTCTCTAATCACAGAAAAAGCACACATCCAACATGTCATCTTTTCTTGGAAAGGACCAAGCATGCCTGAGAGTCCCAGTCCAGCCACTGTTTCAGTGGCAGTGCTGTGGAGGGTTGGTGGGTGACCGAGGTTCTGTGTCAGTTCGCAGCCTATATCCGCGCTGCTGTGAGGAAGGAGAAGGGGCTGCCCATCCTCGTGGAGCTGCTGAGGATGGACAACGACAGAGTGGTGTCATCTGTGGCCACTGCCTTAAGGAACATGGCCTTAGACGTCCGGAACAAGGAGCTGATTGGTACGTAAGAGAGCACCAGCACTGGGATGTCAGACCTTGGATGGGAAATCCAAGGGGAGATTCCACTAATGGGATTGATGTTTCTTGATGTTTCTGTGTCACATCAGTTGTGTCACATAAGTGAGTCCTCCTGACAGCAGCAGCTTTCCAGAGCAATTTTGCCACATTAGTTTGCTGCTGGCCACCTTTAATGGATGGGAATCAGCCAAACCAGACAGAAAACCCTCAATGCCAAATAGGATGGAAACACAGCTCTGCTTCCTTGGAGCTCAGTGCTCACCTGCTTTGGGGGTGCAGGTCTCCCATGTGTTCCTGGGGGATGGAACAGCTCTGCTCCACGACAGCTGTGCTTTTTTAACAATCTTGAACAGGAAGGGAGGGAAGAAATCTTCTCCAGGAAAACACAGATATAGAGCATCATCTATGTCTTTGCTGAACTAACTCATCAACAGAGGTGCTTGCTAGAAAAACTTACGGTCTTGTCAGTTCTAATATTTAGCCCATTAAGCATTCACCTGTGCATTTTTTATCTAGCATTAAAAAAACCCCAACAAAATGACAATCAGCTTTCCTGCCTTTCCTGCCCTGAGTTTTCTCAGTCTGTTAGTGTTGAACATGCTTCAGCCTCAAGCAGCTGTGGCTTCAGTGAATCCTTTTAACAAATGGTGTGATATAAAAAAAGTCTCATTTTTGTTACAAAAGCGTTTTCTACATATAGAATTGTGGGGTCCAGGCTCTAACAACTGTTCATAGAGATAGGAGGATCATTATTCTCAAAAAGAGAAATACAGGTGGCCAGAACTTTGTTTCTGAAGCTTCTCATCTGGGACATTCAGAGTGTGTTTTCCGGCAGTGCAAGTGTTACACGTGAGAAAATTGTAAAGCGAGAATCCTATTCCGTAGCACCAGCCCTGTGCAGGTCAGATTCAGGTGATACTCTCTTGTCAGGATGTTTCTTCCATTCCTGGCAAAACTTTTCAGCTCAGGAATGGTCCTCCACCTGCTCCCTCTCCCTGTCAAAGCTGTACCTCTGAAAGAATTTCTGGCCTCAGACACACTCTGAAACAGACTATTGGATAAAACATTGCCAAATGTGAAGCAAGTTCTGCACTACCCCATGCTAGAAATCATCTTTAGGAGCTTCTCTTCTAGTATAGAAAAGGAACAATGGGCTCACAGAGTCTCACTGAAGGAAATGAGAGATGAGGACTCCAGCAAATCACAATATGTGTTGGAACTTGCAGCACGTGGCCGAGCTTGCTAAAGGGTTGACAATGGCAGGGTATTGCTGCAGGCGCTCTTGTGGGGATAATTTCCTAGTGAGCTTCCTTTCGCCTGCAGAATTCCTTTTTGTTTCTTTTTTCCTTTCAGGCACATTATGCAAATAGATAGCGAATGACTTTGTGCAAAGCTCCTTCATTATTCGCTGTTATGTGCAAATACATGTCTACTATAAAATCATTTAATCATTCAATTTACATTACAGCCCAAATGGGAAGAAACCTTGACCTTATCTTAGTTACTGTCCCTTGTGTGCAGCTTATCTTTGGCATCAGTCAGCAACTGGAGCCTGACAGAGCTGAGCACTGACAGGTAGCAAACAAGGTGTACAGAACATCCAGAAGAAAGAATTTCCAGTTACTGTAAGGATTCCTTTTATCCTCCCATAGATGAAGCCCAGCAATATGCATTGCTCTGTCAATCATAATAAGTAGCCTAACATTTTTTCTTGAACAATTCTTCTTTCTCCAAATAATTCTTGTTTAAAATTGTTCCTCTTTTAGTGCAAAGTTCAGCTTCTCACACGTTTAAGCTAAAAGGAAAAAAAAAATTCATGAATTGTCGTGTCGTCTCCCTGGGCTCTGTGTAAAAATCCAAATTCTTGGCAGGTTTTGGTGCTGTGCTGCTTCTCACTGCCTTCAGCTGCAGTTTTATGCTGAGTCCTGCAATTTCCAGCCTGAAGGAGTGAACTGTGGTTTTGACCTGGTTCTGTGGGTGTGTGTTTCCAGGTAAATATGCAATGCGAGACCTGGTCAATCGGCTGCCAGGAGGCAATGGGCCGAGCATCCTGTCAGACGAGACGGTGGCCGCGATCTGCTGCGCCCTGCACGAGGTCACCAGCAAGAACATGGAGAATGCCAAGGCCCTTGCTGACACCGGTGGGATAGAGAAGCTGGTCAACATAACAAAGGGAAGAGGTGACAGGCAAGTAGGCAGCAAAGATCATACCTGAGCTGTTTGTCTCCATTTAAAATGCTTAAGAGTGTCGAAAATGCTTTTTTGAGTGGAAAAAAGATCTGCCTTTGCAGTCTGGGTCTGAGGAGCTGTCAGCTGGAGTCTCACTGGGAGGGGGGAGGCACTGGTACCCCTGTCTTGGGGCAGTGTTCTCTGTCCCAGGCTTCTGGAGGCTTGTACAGCTGCTCACAGTAACCATGGTCATGGGACCTGCTCTGGTTCAATGAGTTAGCCAGTCACCTCTTCAACACCTACAAGATTAATAAAATACTTGGAGCTTTTCCAGGTCAGACCCTCTGGGCACCTTTGTCAGGATGTATCCCGGCAACTATGAATTGTACCTAGTGCTGTCCTTTGGTCAGTGGAAGGAGAATGTGGCCAGGGGAATGCCCTCGAACAGCATTGCCAAGCCAGTGCTGGCTGAGGAGAGCTGGTCCTGCCCACTGTATCGGGCTCCAGAGAGAGGGCGTGAGACAAGTTCTCTGCTGGCACCATGGTTGTCTAGTGGAAATGAAACCTGTGAGCGTGTGGTGGGTCAGCAGCAGAAGGCCCCTGTGGCTGGTGGATGGGGCAGCAGGAGCCTCATCTGTGGTGAGGCTGCTGGCTTGGCTGTGCTCATGCTGGTGATGCAGGGTCTGGTTTGCCGCACGGCAGCAGGTTCAGGCTGTTACAAAGCTCAGGAACACTTTATTTTGAAGTGGAATTCAGTGGCTTTCTAACACTGCCATATTCTTCACCTCCTCAGGTCCTCACTGAAGGTTGTCAAGGCAGCGGCCCAGGTGCTGAACACACTGTGGCAGTACCGAGACCTCCGGAGCATTTACAAAAAGGTAAATTGTAAAATTAGCTTACACTGGAAAATGGTGCCACAAAAACTCCTCATTTATTTATAACTTGCACCTTATTTTGATGTTTTTCTTTTTGCCACTCCATAGGATGGATGGAATCAAAGTCACTTTATTACACCAGTATCAACACTGGAACGAGAGAGGTTCAAATCCCATCCTTCTCTATCCACAGCCAATCAGCAGATGTCACCTGTCATGCAGTCAGGTCAGTCAGGGAGGGTGAAGGGGACCTGCTGTCCCATGTTTTTAACTCAAACAGCTCTCAGTTTGGTACTAATCCCATTTAAAACACAGAGGTCAGGCTGTTGCTCCTTGGTGTTTGAGCAAAGTACTTCACGTGCTCTGAGTGCTCCCTGAATTGTTCCTGCAAACTGAAATCCTCAATGAATAGAGCTGGACATTGTTACCAACCATTGCCCCATTCAAAGCCACTCCTCCTGTGCTGTGTGGGGATTGTGGAGTGGCCTCATGGAACAGGGGGACCTGGCAGCATGAACAGCAGCACACCCACTGTGGGGAGCTCATTTTCATTCCCAACTATGTCATGTTCTGTAAGAACGAGCAACCAAACCCTAAAACCTTACTTTTCTGACTCCTCCTTGTTTATTTCTCACCTTTGTTCCTTCAATGTGTTCAGTGCTAGGATTTAGATCTTCAAGACAGCTGATACAAAACCTACCTGAAGCCTTCTATTTTGTCATCATATGGCATTTTATTTTACCAATTTACTCTTCTGGAAGCTATCTGGAGCAGATCTCTGTTGATACTGAGAAATACCTACCTACTGTGACTGCTAAAATTAGTGACCAGTTCCTACAAAACTCTTGTTTAATTACTTCTTTACATAAAAGTAACAACCCCCACACATTCCTTTATGACGTGGTTGACTTGAAAAACAAGGACTCCAAGGATTTGTTTTCCTACAAGCAGTAAACCTGTTGTGGTGTTTGTGCCAGAGTTCCTCTCACCCACCAAGAAAGCCAGTACAGCTTATGCTCAGGGAATGACTGGATTCTACCCAAGTGTAAAAAGATATTCTGACACCAACTGTCAATTTTCTATCTTGGCACTTTCTATCCCAGGATACACCAGCAGAACAACGGTGTTACTGACAAGTAGGAAGTAGATGAGCAGCTCTAATTAAATATTCAGAGGATGCTGTATTTCAAAGAGCGTTTAGTAAAAATTCCTCATAGGAAGTGTCTGCTTTTCTGCTCTAGAGCACAGCCAAGCCCAACGGAGTCAGTGGAAGCTGGTGAAAGGCCCACATCCCCAGAGGGGCTGTGCAGCATCATGCTGAGCACAGCAGATGCCTGTTGGAACAGATACACTTGGCCTGAAACAGTTGTTCTTGTTTCAGTCACTTCATCATTAAAACACACATTATGTTGACCCATGTCAGATTTTTAAGAACATAGCATATTTAGCCATGAATGTACCAGGAAAATACCAGTAATTAAACTATCCATAATGACACAGAATTCTGAGCTATGATGTAACAGACACATCAGTGGTGGAAGATTATCATTGAACTAATATTTTGAAGCAAAATTTATAGAAATTGTTTTTAACTATTTTACTCCCATTGCTGGAGTTTTTCTGAGCCAACAAAGCCCAAGGGATGTGTAGACCAGGGAGGATTTAGCAGAACAAACTTCTTACAACAGCAGTTGAGATTCAGCTGCTTATTGAGGAGCACAGTGATCCCTTGCTGGGATCCTCCCATGGCCATTGGCCTCCCAGACCACACCGTGCCCAGGACTCACCTGTGTATACAGGGGTCACTGAGGCCAGGTAGGTTGGACAAGTGACAGGGTGGCCTTAAGTATTGTGTTTAAGTATAACTTAGATAAACCATCACCATTAGCAGAGTGTCATCTTCTGCCTCTACACAGGTGATGTCCTAGCATGGTAAGGTCCCCTATCTGGGCTGTGAGTGTCACAAAAGTCCTCTGTCTGCCTGTGAGCACCAGAGAGCAGTGACTTCCCCTTGCAGTCTCTGGTACCTTTCTGGCAGCTCTAGGAATAGCTCCGGCTGTTCTGTCCTTACGCACCCCCTGGTAGTGAGCACTTGCAGCAGGGAGTGGTGAGGAAGTCTGGCTGTGCAAAAGGCTTTTGTTGTCAATGTTGAGAACCTCTCTTTTCCCGTCAGTTGGCAGCACGTCCTCGTCCCCAGCTTTGTTGGGAATCAGAGAGCCTCGCTCCGAGTTCGACAGGACGCACCCTTCTATGCAGTATTACAGTAGCCAGGGCGATGTCATTGCACATAAAGACATCTACACTGGTAAGAGACCAGCTGAGCATCTTCTGGAACAGGGAACTGTCCCTTGTGGGAAGAGTTCACAGTCGTACACAGACTACTGCATTAGTGGGCTGGTCGCTACCAGCTGCTGCTTTCCCTTTTCATTCTTTGTATTCCCTGGCTGTGGCACAGGGCAGGGTGTCACCAGCTCTGCTGTTCTCTGTAAAAATGCCCAGTACCAGAGTAAACACAGATCCCTTTCTATACTGCGAGGTGAGAGGCAGTTGTAATTCTTATTTTTATTTAAAATACTAGTACAGAAAATTGTATTATTATGAACATTATATTATAATGATGATGTTATAAATTTTAATGTGCAGTTGTATATTATTATATTACTAAATTATATCAAGATTTCATTTTTCTCTGATCTCTTTTCCTTCTTACTATGTCACACAAGTAGCAAAACAATAGATGACAGTGACTAAAGAGAAGAAAACTCCTTGCTTTAAAGATTTTCAATCTGTAATATGAGAAACAGCAACATAAGCCTCCTGGCTTTGCTGTAAATGCTGCTGAAGGACATTTGCCTTCATTCTGATATTACATTGTATCATTAGCAGGTACTGAAATCTGCAGATTTAATAGTATGGGTGCTACAAAAAAGGCAAGATAAAAACCAATAGACTTACGGCTGAATTAATAAAGACTGAAGTTATGCATTAAACCTTTTTCTCCCAGGTTCTAGCAAAGCATCACCAATTTACATCAGTTCCTATTCCTCACCAGCGAGAGAGCAGAACCGGCGGCTGCAGGTGAGCGCAGAGGTGTGTTCGGGTAGCGCTGCTGCCCAGGCCCAGCAGGAGGGGCTAAGCCTGGGGCTCTGGGCACCTGCCCCATTCCCACCAACCTGGCTCAGTGCCCTGAGCTGGCAGGGCCTCAGGGCTGCTGGAGCCTGGCTGGTTCCATATGAGTCGCGTGTTTTAGCACCTTCTTACAGTGGGATCTGAGACCTCTTTTCTGACTCGAGTTGGGTTTGGGCTGGTTTTGGTAGGTATGGCCAGGTTCTGTACTTACTGTACTTGAGCTCGAAAATTGTGCACTTTTGGAGTTACTCCCTTCAAGTGATATAGGAGATACAAAGCAAACTCAGGGGCATTTCCTCCATTTCCCTGTGTACATTTCATGGAGGCTGGGAACCTGCGTTACTGTCATGGGTAGAGCTGCACTTGGGTAAAGTATTTTCTCTGCTAATGATATTTTTGAAAGTTTATTTTGATTTCATTTTACCAACAGCATCAGCAATTGTACTACAGCCAAGAAGATACCACCAGGAAAAACTACGACGCCTATCGGTTGTACCTGCAGTCCCCACACAGCTATGAGGACCCTTACTTTGACGATCGAGTTCACTTTCCTGCTACTTCAGATTACACAACACAGTATGGACTGAAATCAACCACCAATTATGTAGACTTTTATTCCACCAGACGATCTTCTTACCGAGCAGAACAGTACCCAGGCTCTCCTGACTCCTGGGTGTAGCACCAGAGAGAAAAACCCAGTGTGCTTCTTGTCTGGCTTGAGAAGGACTGGAATGGCCCCGTGTTGTTTTGGTTAAGAAATATGAAAGTGAAAGAAAAGAAGGAAAAAGGATGATTTGGGGGGGGGAGGGGCAGGGGGGGGGCAGCTTGGTTTTTTGTTTTGGGATTGGGGTTTTTTTTGTTTGTTTTTGGTTTTTTGGGGGTTTTTTTGAGTGAGGAATTGTCAGGAGAAAAAGCTGGCAGGGATGGTTTTGCTCTGCTTAGGTGTTAGGTATCATTACTTGTAGCTCCTGTAGTCTGGTGAGGGTGTGGGTGATGTGATGAAAGGTTTGAGAATTGAGTATGATGAATTTGGAAAGTGTGTAGGTCAGAGTAAATTAAAGCCGATTTTTTTTATGTGAATAAAAGTCTTGTTCTGATAGTTTGTACAGAAAAAATCCAATGGCTGCCCTTGTTTTATTGCTATTACTGAATGTAAGGATTGTATGCTACTGCGTCATGTAAATTTCTTTGTTGGTGTAAATATGGAAATGCCACATTGGTCTCAAGTGCCATCCATTTGTAATGCAGTGTGTCATTGGAAAAGGAATTTGAAACATCATGCACAAAAAAAAAAAAAAAAAAAAAACCAAACCCAAGAAAGTATTGTGAATTCTAAGAGGAAAATAGCCCAAATTTTAAAAAATGAATAGTGTAATTTTGAAGCACAAAGTCTAGTCCAGTATATCCACATCTCTCCCATTCCTTGCCTATTTCATAAGGAACTTCACTGCCATTTTCTATGCACATGGAATAACAATAAATATGGAAGTCTCATCCATGGAAACCTGTTCCCTGTTCATTTTTTTCTTATTATTTTCTCTGTGTGATATTTAGAAACAAATACCATGAAAATTAAGTCTAACTGCATGTTCTCAAGCAGGTTAAACATATCAAAACATTTGGGCCATTTTCCCAGCTCTCTCCAGTGGAAATGTCCTGAATGTGTCAGGCTGGTGGCCCAAAGTGCCAAATCCAGCACCTTCCTACCAAGATTCCTCAGACTTGTGTTTTTACTTTTGCTATTAGCAATCCAAGATACTTCAGAACTCTAGCCTGTTTTCTTTCCATCTCTCCTCTACCCCTCCCCTTGCTCTCTCAAAGAAATTGAGGTCATCTTGCTGTCCTAGAAATGATGGTCTCCCTTCTGACTACAGTCTGCTTGGATTTCTTTCTAATAAATATGTTTGATTATTTTAAGTAGCTAAATCACAAACTCTCCTGTGCTGTACAGTCTGTTACCTCTAGCCTGTCTGTAACCACCATTATTGCTCCACATCACTGCATTTTCCTTGGGTTTTTAGGGTTTCCAGTATTCTGAAGAAGGATGGGAGAACACTGGGAAAAGGCTAATGAGTTCTTCCATCAGAGTAAACAGACTGAAGAGAATCCATCTCAGCCGAGGACAGTACTCAAGCATGCATTCTTCATTTGCGTTACTATATCAAAGACTAACACTCACAAAAGGTAACATAAACATGAATAATCTTTTTGAGAAACAAGGCAAAAGTGACTTTATAGCTACAAGTAGATTCCTGTAGCTGTCAACAACCGCAGGCACAAGGGGAAAGCTGTCACTGAGACATGCTGGAAGGTTGGTCATTTCCCATCACAGAGTGCAGGGATTCATTAGTGGCCATTAGGCAGAGGTGAGGGAAGGACTCAGTGCTGGCTGCCCCACTTGGAAACCTCTCCCAACACTGCCATGGAGGAGGGGTAAGTGACTGTCTGTCTGGAAGGCAGACAGGTTCTTCATTTGCTCACAATTAGCATCAAAGTGATATTCATGAGTTCTGTTATCCAAGACATCACTACTTCATTGGAGATTCTAAATATTTTGTATTGAGATGGATACAACTTACAGGGCATTCACTAGTTAAAAATGCATGCATTTTCAAAAAATACTGAGTTTTCTTTTTGTTCTTATTAAGGTTTTTACCCCATCAAAAAAAAGTAATATTTATTTGGCTTGGTTAATGGCATTTTAGTTCAGAGTAGAGTTGGTGATTACATTACAATTAGACAAAAAGGAAGGCGGACCTTGTTTCTTCCCATGGCTGGATGGTGCCCTGCACACAAGTGGCCTGGGTGGTTGGACAGGCAGCTGTCCTGGCCTTGCTGGTTATTCTGCTGCCACACCTGTCACATTCTTTTACACCCACTTTATATACTAAATACAGGAGCAAGAACTTTCTAATTTTGCCTTTTACTAGCACACCTGCCCAGGGAACACTGCTATGCTGAATCCTGGGCTGTGTTTGGATGGGCTACAAGCAACATTTCAGTTGTCCACATTAATTTGCCTGCCCTCATTCTGTGTCAGCAGTCCCTAAATCTTTAAATAATGTGTAGGAGTCGAATTAACTTTTCATATGGTTTGAACAGAAAGAAATGCTATGAACATAGAAAGAGAACCAAAAGCTGAGTATAACATATGTTCAACAATGGAATGGGCAGGTATGTGTGATGGTATCTCTGAAGAAACTGTGGTATTCTCCTTTTAAAACTCCAGTAAGTATTCCTGTTCTGATACTTGTCCTCACATCCCCCTGTAGAGCTTGTCTCAATGTGATTAATTCCTCAATTTTATTTTTCGATTTCACTCTATTTTTTTTAACTACATTCCACGAACAAGGCATAACTGTTGTCTTAATTGTTTGTATGAGCCATGTCACTGAAGATTTAGTGTGCAGCCATAGCAGACTCATTGTCACGCCAGTAGAAATTGATAATGCTGTGTAAAACAAAGCAGGCGTCCTTTGGGGAGACTGCAGCAGCAGCATTTCTGCAGGTATCCAAAGGGCTGGATCAGCTTGTCAGGGTCAGCTGGCTCTAACGCTAGTCCTAGAGCAGGCCAGTGATATCAGGCACCATATCTCCTCCCTGCTTCAAGGCACCCCAGATATTAGTAAATACTGTTATATACATACCGTTCTATTGTATGAAACATCACCTTCTGGTCTGTCCCACATTATATGAATCATATGTAAAAGAATAAGACAAGTAGCAGGATATGTAATGTGCTAATTTTCAGCTAGCTCTCGAAGTCAGAAGGACTGTGGAATGAACTTTCTGCCTATTCACTGGCAAAAAGCAATCGCACTCTGAGAAGAAACTGATCTCCATTAAGATGAAATTCCAAAGGCCTCTGTCTGTGTGTTGCAACCTAATTCTTTAGAATTCACTCACTTATTCCACTGCACAGTAATACTTTTTAAACATGGGCACTTAGGTGGATAAAACATGTGATGACAAAGGCATATCTTTTTAGTCCTTCTGTGGGTAAAAGAAAAAAAAAAAAAAATCTGTGATTAAAATTAGCCAGTAAGGTTCCTCTGCTTAATGATGTTGCCCTTTACCTTCCAGCACCTTCCAGCCTGGAGACTTCTTTTTCTCCTGTGGTTTGAGAATCAACCAGCATCCAGACCAGAACCAAGACCTGAACTTGTCAGGTTTCCTACAAGAAACAGGCAAGCTTTACAGCTGTGAAGCCAGAGTTATCCTCCAGATTTTATCAAATATATACTACATGCACTAGTGAACAATTATATCAATACAAACCCCACTGAAAACACCTCTGCCTTTACTTCTCCTTGTTTTAGATGCTTAACACAAATGATTTCTCTAACATTATTAACTTTGTGCTGAACAGAAAATAAAACCAAATGTGGGGGAAATTAAAGCATGATAAACAAAAAAAGCACTGCATACCTGCCCCAGGATATTTGTTGTCTCCATTGGGCTCCTGGAGCATCTAAAACCAGGAGAGCTATATTGACTCATCTGAAAAAGGTATTGCCTACCTGTCACTGATTTTAAGAAAACAGCAGTAGTATTTCTCCATTCAGTTGCCAGATATAAAACAAGTATCAGTTTGTATCAGTAGCCACAATTTAGTAATTCTGACATTTGAAAACAAGCAATACTGGAAATAAGACAGAGAAGGGAAAATACTGCAGTCATGAGCAATAGATCTTAACAACAGAGATGTGATTTAAAATATGACACATGAGGAAGGTATTCCATATGTCTGCATGCTAACTGCTCGTTTTAGATGTGGGCTATGTCTGGTTGTCATCCCAAGATACTGGTGTAATTATGCTAATAGCTGTTAGCTGGATTAGAACAGACAGTCTGCTTGGGAGCATAGTGATTTTTGTTCCCAACAAGTGACTTCAAACTTTGCAATCAGCTAATAACCTGCCTGTAGAACATAGATTATAAAGGAGAAATTTCTAGGAATTTGAGAGATGCTGAGAGTACCACTCAGGAAAATTTAAATGACTATTGTCTCTCTATCACAGTTAAAATTCTGTGTCTGTCCCCAGGCTTTCCCACATCTGCCTCTGTTATGGAAAAAACCCACATTCTGAAAATACATAGAACCATTAAAATATAAACTCATTTTTAATTCAGTCATTCACAAATTACTATAATAAAAATAAATCTATCCCCAGCATCAGATGAACATCTCTGAAGTTTGGTATTTATGTGATCAGGAAATGGGACTGAGGATGGGAGGAAAAGCAAGAGATTTCAACTGCACTATCCCATGGTCACAGAAGTATTCTCTTGCTGATTCTTCTCACCCAGACAAACCAGTCTAACAATTTTCCACAGGTAAAAAGTCTAAATGAAAACAGAAAATAGTCTAAATAAATGAAATAATTACATAAAATCAGGTTTACAAATCTAAGCTGGCACAGTGTCTTTGTTGAGGTAGTGCTAAGAGCTGCCTGTCAAGAATAAGGTGCTCCAAAAAGTACTATATAAATATGGTTTCACTTCACAACAGCTTCTGGTTTAAAGATATACCAAGTGACAAAGGAAATGAAGTAAAGAGGGTGGAAGGAAAAGAAAAAAAGAAATGGTATGTTACATTTAATATGGTAAGAAGTCAACATGAACTTAAAATTTCTTATTTAAACCAAGTTCCCATGCTTGTCCCAAGAATTCCTGGAACAAATGTACAATGGCACTAAACCTTATCCTTATTAATGCTTTAGGCAGCACACCAAAGCTGTACTGCATGACTGCCTTATGTGGTAAGTAATGAAATTTCACCTATCCAATCTGTGCAGTAACAAACAGCTCAGGTAAACAAACTGAAAAAATCACTATTTCTCTGCTGAGGCAGAGAAACATGAATATCAAAAACCCTTACTCCTGGCCAAGTACTTCAGAGAAGGGTTCTTTTGTTCTCTCTCCTGCAGATCATTTTACCTGAAAGAATTTGTTTCCCCAGTCAAAATTGCCATCATCCACTTCAGGCTAAATGCTTATGGGCAGAGACATGCAGCACTATCAACTTTAATATTTGCAAAGTAAGTTGCTTTTCTAGGGAGGAAATTGCTGCATTTCAAAACTGTTTCCTGCCTCATACATACAGAATTAAATATCAGAGAGATCTAGTTTAGACTGGATGTCCTTTCAATTTTTCTGCTTTAAAGATCCAAGCCATCAGTAGTCACTCATAAGGTGGTTGTTGAGCTGTAAATACCTACTGGTTTCTTAGTCTGTTTTCTCTTCCATTTTTTTTACTTCATTTCCCCTTTCTTCAGATTCTACTTAATCACATCCTATTTTTACATTCCCTCTCTCTCCTTTTTTTTTTAATCATTGACACCCAATAATAAGACAATTCCAAAGAAATCATGAGACTAACTTTTTTTTTCTTTCGTGTTTTGCTTTCAGAATCCCTAAAAGAGCAAATATTTGTGATTAAATGCTTTAGCACCGCAGAGCAGAACATGTTTACAGCAATCTAGGAAAATCTTTTTGACATTCTGCATGATGGTTCCAGCAGCCGCCTGCAGACCAGCCCAGCCCAGCCCGCGGCTGGGCCGCCCTCCCTCGGCGGGCACGGCGAGCAGCGCGCCCGCAGCGCCTCCCCAGCAGCAGAGCCGGCGCAGAGCCGGTGCCGGCAGTGCTCGGGCGCCGCCGCACTCTCCCTCCCCAGGGCACGCGCCCATCCCTTCGGAGCGCTGTAGGAACGCCGTGGGACGCATCTTCTGCCCCACAGCTGCCCGGCACCTGCCCCATGCTTCTGGAGAGCCGGCGGGACCGGTGCAGTGGTACAAAACCTTACAGCCACTGACAGCTTCAAGAAACTGACAAATTGCGATGAAGATTTCTTCATCCGCAGTATAATTTACAACATAGATGGTAAACATTAAAAAATAATTCCTTCTTTTTTTTCTTGGTAATTTTAAATACCGAAAACGAATATGTTGAGGAGTTTATACAGTAAATAATTCCAGATTAGCTGTATCTACTTTCAGTTTTCATGTTTCTAATACGTTGTGTAAAACTTAAATGTTTGTTATGGCCACGGATTTTTTTAAAAGAGGGCATTGTTTTGCTTGTCTCAAGCAGACACTACTGATTGAAGAGGGCAAGATTTACCTCACTAAATCAAGTTCTTCGAATCTTTAGCAACGTTTTTAAAAGTCCCGCCTCTCACGCCGCTCCCTCACGCCGCTCCCCACCCCTCACGCCGCCCTCACGCCGCTCCCTGCCCCGCACACCGCCCTCACGCCGCTCCCCACCCCTCTCCCCGCCCCTCACTCCGCTCCCCGCCTCTCACACCGCTCCCCGCCTCTCACACCGCCTCTCACACCGCCCTCACACCTCCCTGACGCCGCTCCCCGCCCCTCACTCCGCTCCCCGCCTCTCACACCGTCTCTCACACCGCCTCTCACACCGCCCTCACACCGCTCCCTGCCCTCACACCGCTCCCCGCCTCTCACACCGCCCTCACACCTCCCTGACGCCGCTCCCTGCCCTCTCGCCACTCACCGCCTCTCACACCGCTCCGCCTCTCAAACCTCCCTTCACAGCGCTTCCCGCCCCTCACTATCGACTTCGTACCGCCCCTCACACCACTCCCCGCTCTCACAGCCCCGCCCCGCCCCACCCCAACCTCTCCGAACCGCAGAAGGCGCTGCCGCTCGGGTCGGTGCGCGGTTCCCTGCGCCGTTGCGTGGTCCTGCCCCGGCCTGCCCCACTTGGTTCCCGGCGCTCCCGGTTCCGCCATGGCGCTGAGGAAGAGCGTCCCACCGGGCCGGCGCCCTCCCGCAGGTAGGGGCCGGGGCCGGGGCCGCTCCGGGCGCGGTGTGAGGGGCTCTCCCGCCGCACCGTCCCACACAGATGCAGCTCCTCCGCGGAGAGGAGCGGCCATATGGGACCGGGAATTGCGGAGGCGAGTCTATGGTGCGGGGCCCGCTCTCCCCAGCAGGTCCCGCAGCCGCCCCATCATGGGTGCGCTCGGTCGGCGGGTGTGCGGCTGGCGCCGCTCGGTGATCGGGCATTATTGAGGGATAGCGAGAGGAATGGGTGTCCATATTCAATATCTGTGTTTAATGTTGCAGCCGTATCCCTCACCTCCTGTAGTAAGGTGAAGAATTTACTTCCCCTCCACCAAGCGCCCCCCCTCCCCGCCCCGCCTCACAGAGATAGATCTCTCTGTGAGGAAGCCTTCGAGCCTGCTGTTCAGCGGCCGCTCTGCCTGTGGCGGCTCTAACGATGTAGTACCGGGATTTTAAGGATGTAGTGCCGAGTGTAGTAGCGCCTGTGTTTGTCAGGGGAGCGTGTAAATACATACAGTGTGAGCAGCTCCTGAGCCATCCCAGGAGCTGAGCGGAGCTGTCTCAAACACACCAGTGCGTGCACTCTGTCCCTGTGTGCCTGTTCTGTTCTGAGATGTTGCAGGCTCAGCCTTTGGAGCTGGGAGATAGTCACTGCAAGGACAGTCACTGCAGGCTCAGCCTTTGGTACTTGAGGAACCGTCGCTACAAGGCTTTAAACCAGTTGGGACTTCCCCTCGGTTTATTAGGAGCAGTTAGTGCCTGAGGAGCACATACTTGTCTGTCTCCCTGTACCTCATAGAGCAGTTTTGTTTTCTTGGAAATATTTTTTTTGTTTGGAGGTTTTTTAGCATACTTTTACATGAATTTGGGATGTAAATAATTTTTTCATCTTGTCTCTGGTCCATTCCTGGACTTTTGTGTGTGTGGCAGGAACAGTTGAAAGGGGCTTTAAACCACTGCAGTCAGTGACCTGGAGCAGGTACTGGTCTTTCTGAACTTGCATTATAGTATTCTGCAACCCGTAGACTTGCAAGTCTCCAAGTAAGTCTTGGTGAAGCTTATGTGTGACTGCAGTGGGGACCAGCTTGGCCAAGGGGTAGAGATAGCAGAGTAAATGGTTTTTTCTGACCAGTATTCAGCCAAGCTGTCTTTGTTTTCACTTGGGTTTGTTTTTATGTTTGTTTTTTGTTGTTGTTGTTGTTGTTGGTTAGTTTTGGGGATTTTTTTGAGAGGGGACTATTAAAAGGAGTGTGCCTCCTTACTTTCTTGTTTTATTTTAAAAATACATGGTATTTTAAAAATGGAAATTAATAAAGATTTTGTCACTTAACTGTTAGATTACATGGCTAGCAGGTCACTTATAAAAAACAAAAAAATTGAACTCTGTATTAAAAGTTTGCCATACCCCTCTATTGCTTTGGAAAGCAAATTACAAAACAGCTTTGTGGTGCATCCCAGATGCATCTATGTTTAACCCTTCCCCCACCAGGGATGTGTGTGAACAGCTGGGACAGCTATTCCTAGTGGCTAATTTCAAGTCAGTGCAGAGATGGAAAGGAACACGGGTTATTTTTAATCACTATAGATAACATTGTTTTGTGGGCCTAGTGGTAATAGACACAATTCCAGACTGTCCATGTTTCAGTATCTCTTCCCATGTTGAGTATTTCTCTCCTCCTTGTCTAGCTCCCCTTGTGCTTTGTGAAAGCCTCATAGTGTTAAAATGTCTGCTTCTGTCTGGATCTCCTTGCCCTGCTAAATTAAAAACAATGCTTGTATCTAGAAATTGCCAATCCTGCATGTGGAGAAGGTCCCAAACCAAAAGTTGCAGGTCTAGGTTCAGTTACCTTTTTTTTTTTTTTTTACCTAATTCCAAAATTTTAGTGGTTTTCCTGTTTGTGGTTTGACTGGTTCCTAAAAATACAAGAGCCTATCAATGTGTGGGAGAACACTTGGGATAACTTGTGTTGGTGTTCTGGATAAACTTACGTAAAGAGAAATTACGTTGAGAAGATCTCTGAGATCTTGAAAGATGCCAGGGCTTTTTTTTTTTTTTTCTGTGTGGTCTGGTTTGTTGTTGATATTTGGTTTGTAGTTTTTTGGTTTGGGTTGGGTTTTTTTTAACATGGTTTGTCATTCTAGTTTGAAGATGCCTCAAAGAAAAGGAAGAGTATCGCACCTTGTGTGCTGAGGGTATTTAGAGTCTCAATTCTCTTTACTGGTAGATACTTGGAAACAAACAGTTGAAACTTCCATTTCGGATACTTTTAATTTTGCAGTTAAGCTGCCAGAAGGACTAGGTTCAGTCTAGGACTCCGGTGTATTTGCAGCTGTAAGATGGCTGGGCAAAGAGTTTGCTGCTTATGCAGCAGTATCATTACCTTTATGGATGTCATTTTAAGAAGAGAAGAAAAGCCAAGTCTAGCTATAGCATAACTCTGATCTTATAGTGCTGCCTTGGACATGACTGAGGGAGAATTTTGGTTTCTAAAATTAAACCTGCAACCAGGAAATACAAGGTCAGGAGTCAGATTTGGTAGAAAATGGGCATTAGTTACAGATGGATACAAATGCATTTCTCATGCTAGATAGTTGAGTAATTCTAGAAACCTTTCCCTATTCTCTCCCTCCCTCAAATTAAAACTCTAGCCTTAATTGTTCACAATCAGAATAGGAGTCTTGCTGAAAAGTGAAGCAACCTGCTAAATAGGATGAGAAAAGAACACTAAGATTGTTCTTTCTTAGTTACAGTTTCAAAACTTAAAATGCTCTCTTGAAGAGGGAGAAGGTATTTCTTTCAAGAGAATGTTTTAGATAACTTTATGTATTCTTTGTTCAGAATTCAATTTTCAGACATGCCTCAGAACTTAAATTGTTGTTGTTAGGTCGCCTGTAGCTTAATTAGTACTAATTGGTTTTGTGATTGGCAGATACGTTAATAAAATATAATTAAACATGTTGGAACACAAGTACAAGATGACTATACATCTGTTTTTTGTCTGCATTAATAAATTTATTCTGGAATATCTTGAACTGATCATGAAGCCCTTATTGCTGTTAGTCACGTTGTTCAAAAACCTGAAAGTGTTCAGATGGTGGTTCGGTTTTCTTTTTTGTTCTTAAAATACAAATTGGAGATGTAATATTCTTCCCCAGAAACTATTAACATAGTAAGGTGTTAAGGTTTAATATAGTTAGTGGCACCTGAAACCACTCTGATTTCTTCATTTATGGTATCTGGAAGTTGATTTCTGTCTGCCGTGACACAGAATTTTGAAGCCTTTGCTGCATCTCTTTGGCTACTCCTGTGTATGTGTGTGTACAAGTAAAGCTTGGAGCTAAATACTGAAAGATGATTTCTGGTTAATGGTTATCTGGGGTAAAAGTATTCTCTTCTTGTGTATGTAATTGTGGTGTGTAGTTCTGTAGGTATTTTTACTTACATTTCACTTTCTTCTTGCAGTTAAAGCTGGAGGTATGAGAGTGTCTAAAAAGCAAGAAAATGGACCTGTTGAGAAAAATGCTAAACTTCCAGGAAAAGAGAAGTCAAGGTATTACAATGCAGGGCCTGTTCACCCCTGCCCTGTAGTTCAAGATCATAGGTAATGGTCTTTGAAAACAAAGAAAAGTCTAATTCTACAAGAGTTTAATTCTTAAACTATCTTGTGCAATTTGTAGATAAAATAATACTGATATAGAAATAAGTATTGACTTTAAAACCCCCAAAACCCAACTACTTCAAAACCCAAGGATAGTGCCTTGCAATGAAAGGCAAAGGCTGAATCTCCTCTCTATTGTCATATTTTATGGAACAGAAATTAAAACAATGTATTACATAACTGTGCCTAATAAAGGAATGGTCAAACAGTTTCCAGTGAAGTAGGAATGAACTTTAGGCTGTCCACATTCTGAAGGAAATTAAACCCACATCAACTCCCCCAAGGAAGAGTCCTATCTCCTATATAGGCTATACCCCCTATTTCAATCTAAAATCTAATTTGGCTTTTGCTGTTTGCTACTTTATAAGGTTAACCAAGCTATTTTGCCCTAAAAATGAAGGCATACTTCTATTTTGAATAAAATAACAGTAATCAGCTGATTTGGCCATTAAAACAAGTATTTTCTTGAAGCTTTTTCAAAGACTGAACGTTTTCCTAAATACCTGCACTTTTCTTAAATGGCACTTAAGAAAAAGTTAACCAATATAAGGGTATGACAGTAAAATTTGAATGACTTGTGATGTTCCTGGAATTTTTGATTCTTTTGTTGTTTTCTTCTGGGATTAGAAGCTTCTTATTTTCTCTTGTTGCCAATTGTCTGGGTGTAATTTTGCAGCTGTCTTCTCCACAGTCTTAGTTACCTAATGGTATAAACAGATCTTAAATAACATATTTGTCAGTGTAGCAAACTGTCAATTACTGAATTGAAATGTCAGTAGGAAATGTCTTGCCTAATCCACAGAATCACTAACTTAACTAAAGCAGTATCTGCTTTTTCAAGAGTCACATTTATGTTATTTGGGATTTATAATGATTTTTCCCTACTCCATTTTAAGCTACAGATGTGTGAGTGGATATAATGGTATCATCAGAAGAATGTGCTATCTGAAGTTCTTGCTGTTGCTGAAGTAAATTATTTCATATCCACAGATTTATTTGTGGAATATTAGTAACATGGTGTTATTCATAGGAATATGGAGAAGTTAATAGGATAATCTGGTGAAAAAAAATGTCTTGCTTGACAAACAGTTGCTGTGAAAGTAAACACCCTCCAAAAGAAGAGGGTGAATTTTTTTCATGGGTCTATATTGGAATCAAGAAAATGTTTTGTAGATTAGGATATAACTGCTCAGCTTCTGACAAGTTATTTTACAGTGTACAAAAAAAATCCTTTTTGAGATATTCAAGGATATTTCATATACAGTTTTTTGTATATCTGAATAAAAATTGGAGCCTGTCATAGATTTTCTGTTGTTCCATTCTGAAACAGCATGCCTTTTTTGATATTACATAGTTTTTAACATGATGAAAAGATTCAGCTCCAAACCCTAAATTTATATTGCAAAATGTTTTGTATTAAGTCTGGAAAAGGAAAGTGACAACTGCTTGTGTGTTTCTGTAAGATGGAAATGCTAAATACTTTTTTCTTCTGCTTTACAGCGCTATTGTCAGTTTTGCAAAACCTCAGAACATGGGCGTCTTGGTAGCAGAAGCTCTGAACAAAGTAAGTCTGAAAGAAAAAGTCAGGGTTTCTTTATAAATCTAAACATGAAAAAATGTTAAGAAGTGTAATTTCCTCAAACTTGTGTCTGGCAGTATCAGGTGTTTAATCTGCCACTAAATGTTCTTGGGATAACCTATTTCTGTAGTGGTCGTGTGGCTGAGCTTCTAGATGGCTAAAAAGTACATGGGCTTCTCTCCTTACTCTGATTCCACTCCTAGTTACTGCAACATGCCCTGGGTACTTGTGCTCACCTGTGCAGAGAAGCACAGCCAGGCAGCAAGGTGTGTCCTACTGGTAAAGTGGCATGGTGCATTAGCTTTAGTGAAATATGGGGAAGAATTACCAGTGGCATCTAAGTGTCAGAGCAAGCTGGGATTACAGTGCAGAGCAAAACCTTGTCTTCTGTGCTTTATCCCACTGTAGAAATCACTCCAACTTCTACAAGGATCCAGCAAAAATACAGAGCTGCTTGAGGGAGGTGGGTGGCATGACTGGCAGGTGCAGGGGACACCAGGATGGTGATCCAGTGTCCTGCTCTGGGAATGATCCCCAAGACAACAGGCACTGCATGTCCTGCTGCTGCCCCATATCTTGCTGTGTCATTTGAGGCCTGACATCATTCGGTCGAGCATCTTTTGACTTCTCCCTTAGGAATACTATGGGATCCTGTAAAATCTTGTATCCCACAGCTGCTGATGGACCCTTCTGTTTATCACATGCTTACAGCTCCAGTGTCTTATTGGGCTGTTGGTACAGACTTACACCTGCCCTTTGGAAGAGCTGATTTCACAAGCAGCTCTTTGGTTTGCATGGTAATCTGAAGACCTGACAGTTGTCATCTCTTTGTTACACACTTACAGTCTTCAGACTCTGAAGCGTACAAGAGTTCCTCATCCCTAGAGCTCAGCAAAACATCAGAACTCAGTTGCATAATTTCAACACAAGCCTCTTATCAACAGTTGTTTTTATAGATTTAGCCTGTAAATCTTGAATTTTTGTTTAGACTTTTTAATGGAGAACAGATACAATTCATCCTCTTTCTCTTCTACCTGCCCTCATCCCCTCTGTTCTGACCCACCATTTCTTTTTCCTACTGGTTTTCAGAATCCTGAAACTATATGACACTACCTTGCTACTTTAGAATGTGATAGTTAGCCACTGTAATAATGATGATTTTGAACTTGGGAAAATAAGAATTTTATTCAACTTACTGTTAATTCTGGCGTACTGATTATCTGCTGTGTTTTCCTTATCTTGGAAGCTCATTCTATGAGCTACTAAACAAGAGAAGAAAAAAAAAAAATTCCCTAAAGGTAGTCAGACTAATATCACTTTGAAAACAGAAATTATAACTAAAAATACCAAGTTACCATGAGTTCTGTGTATTGATCACTTGAACTTTTTCTGGGTTTAGGTTTTACTGCTCCTTTTAAACTACTTTAATAGGATAAAATTTAGAAAGAGAATAGCTGAAAATCTGTATTCTATCACAACTTTTTTCTCCCCCCTTTAATGTTACAGATGAGCCACAATATCCATGCAGCAACATTGCAAGTGGCTCACCAAAAGCCACAACCTACCTTGGAGAAGTTCATAATGCCTAAAAGAATTTACATTATTCAACAGCCACGGAAATGTTAAGATAATCATTAAAAAACTTATGTTTACTTAAAAGTGAGTTTCTATTCTATATAGCACTTAGCACATTGTGCTGAAGTGCTCAAAAGCTGTGTGCCTTGTATCTTGCTGTGTTTCTGTTACTGACAATAAACTATAAGAAGAGTTACTAAATGTACTCAGGATTTATTACAATATCATGGCTTCTGTCTAACCTGGTGTTACTGGTATGTAGTAATTACTCAATGCCAAAAAATCTGTTTCACTTACTGTGTGAGTTTTGAGTGAAGGAATGGGAACTGTCAGCCCTGTTGTTTTGGGGTTTTTTTAGTTTAATGGTAGCAAATCTGATGTGAACTTGATTCTAAGAAAGCATGACTCAAAGACATGGGGCTTCTTTCAATTGAGCCTGAGGTTTTCCATGCTGAATGCAGGCCTGAGGCTTACTGCATGGTAAGTAATTCACAAAGTCCTGTGAAGGATTTCTGTGCAATGAAAGAGTATTTTTTGCTTGCATTTCTTTCTGTAAGAAAACCCAGCTCCTCTGCAGAGATCCAGCGAGCAGGAAGAACTGAGGAGAAACAGTCTGTTTGAACCTGTTTGGGGCTTGGGTGGATAAATGAAAGAGTTACCTGACTTGGAGCTGAACCCTTGGCATAGGAGGGCAGGTAGCAGGGAGGAGCCAAGGTGCAGAGAATGCTATGACTGGAGTTTGGACTTGGTAGAATGGTGTATGAGACTTAGTACTGCCTGGCAGTAGTACAATCATAAAGGGTCAAGCTTAAAAATGGGGATGAACAAGTGTAAATCCCAGTCCAGGCAATGTGCTTGAGCCATGACCTGCTTGCAGTGACAGCAGGGACAATGGAGCCAGGGGATAATACTGTCCTGCTGTTGGGAGTTGGTTGTGGAGCTTCACTGACTCAGAATTTAATTGACTTTTTTTTTTTTTTAAGGTAGTGATTGCAGAAGAGTATTGTCCCAAAACTGATTCTTTTACCCTTTTGGTGTGCAAGAAATTGACCCCCCCCCACAGACTGGAGGTTTTTTATTTGTTTACAGTTGTGTGCAGAAAGGGGTGCTGTGTGGTGAATTGTCAGAGCTAGCATGGAGACAGACCAAGGCAGGCACACCTCTAGGTTACAGTCTCAGGCCAAGCAGATCTTACTTCACTCCGTGGTTAAGTTGCTGTTAGCTTCTCTCTGTTTCAGTCCCAATGTACAGTGCCCAAGAAGTCATGGTATGTGCTCAGTGAGCAGTGGGCTCTTGGTAGGCAGAGGGGCTGAGCTAGGGATGTGGCTTTTACTATTATAATTATGATCTAATGAGGAAAGTTTGTGGCAAGGGCAAGAAGCAGTCAGACCTGAGGGTTTGTTGGCCCATCATATAAGGTCCTGAATAAGAAAGGTGTGATCTTTTTATTCCCTCCCCTTCACGGACCTAGCACATCAATTTTCTGTTTCGTACATTCCTGTGGCTGTTGCTCCCGTTGCTTAACTGCTTTGTTCTCTGTCTTATTATTTGGAACTTTGTTCCTGTTATGCATCAGTTCCCCACTTCCATACTTATGATGCTTCTTATACATATCATGTCTCACTTTGGAACTGTCACATATTTTCCTGAAAGGAATCATGGGGCTGACAGGTAAATCAATTGCTTCATGATTTCCCAAATGCAAATACAGAGTGCTACAATTAAGGCAAAACAATAGGGTTTGTATTAGGAGAACAACAAGGTAGGACATCTCATTTAAACTCCCTGTAGTGCTGGTTAGTGACCATCTGAAAAGCAGCCTACCACCCCTGTGGTTGGGGTTGTTCCAACCCTTGTGTGCTTTCCACATCACAATGGACAGTAATCAAAGTCTTTTGTCTATTCTTCTGAGCTTGTTTCAGCAGTTATTGCAGATCATCCTGTTATAATAATTTTCTTACTCAAGCGAGATTCATCCCAACAGAGGATGGGCAGCAGATCTTGAATCAGCGTATAATTATACAGCAATAGCTGACATAATGTGACAGGAGCTGAATAATTGAAATTCCACCCATTGATTTTGGTGAAATCGTGAACACAAACATTAGAGTAATTATCTGTATCAGCAATAAGGTTATCTACAATATGAAGCCACAAATTGTTCTCATATAAGCACATTGTTTTCCAGTATATAAAAGTACACATTCATGAGCTTCATCAGGATGGATTTCAAAATGACAAACACTATTCTGGCTTCAGACAAATGTCAGGGCTTTGGTGTTAGTGCACAAGTGAGTCCCTGTTCCCATATAGTGCATGTGCTAACACTAATGGTTTGCCATTCCCCATGGGCACACGTCCTATGCTCTGGGGTAGGGTTTGGTTATGATTCAGGCCTACTGCACTGACTGAGTGATGGACACCAATGCTCCTATGTGGATTAGTACCAGGACTGTGCTATTGATGGTATTATAACTGATTAAGTGCCACCAAGGCTGGAATTCCTTTGCAAATTCAGTCATTATTCCAAATTACTTTTTGAAGTTCAGTGGGTGAAGGTGCCTTCTTCACATTCTCTTAAAATTGCTGCTGCTGTTGATTGTATCCACAACTGAGCTCAGACGTAGCTAAGAGAAAAAGAACCTTCACCTTGGTTTGCACCAGGTGCCTCTGGGATCATCTATGAACTCACTCATTGATTCCTTCCCACTGAGGCAATGTGTCAGATAAGAGCCATTGATTAGTTGCTAGTGCTGGTAGAGAAGACCACAGAGGGTGTTGTAATTTGTTTAAATCACTTGTGGTTGTGCTCAGGTTATTTATAAGTACTTCAGCATCTGTACAATTTAAAACTCCATGTGGTTCCAGTCACAATTCTTCTTATTCCTTATGGGGGTTGCCCATGTAGCCAAGCTAACTGTCTTGCATGGGAAGTACTTAAGGATGGTGACCAGATCAGTTTAAGTGTAGAAATATTAATCTGCATTACCAGTTCTATTTGTTTAAGAAACCAAGGTGGGTTAAACATTTGCTGCTGATCTGCATTTTTGATCACATGGTCTGATTTCAAAAATTTGTGGGGATTGAATTTTCTCATCCTCTTTGACTGGGGCAGATGTAATTATTTTGGTTTCAGTAATATCTACCTTGAGTTTAAATGTTAGTCCCACATTATGGTGGTCCCAAAGTCATATAACAAAACCAGGTTTAACCAGGGTAACATTATACCAACAATCCCACCTTTCAGTGGCACAAAATTTTGAGTCTTTTGAGCTTGATTCTGTTGTACTATGAAGCATTGAAATTTGAGTGGCTTTCCCATGTGTAGATCCATTGATCATTTTGCAGCATATCTGAATTTTTTCTTGGGTTGTTCCTTTCAAGATAGGAACCCAGCTATACCTATCCATGTTCTAAATATGCTTCAGCCCCATCCATAACCAGAGTAGTGCAATTCTACACTTAAATTGTATACTTAAATTCATGCTTAATGTGAAAGGTGATACTCAAAAAATGGTTATACTGCCAAAGAGGATTCTTTTTAAAGTGCGCTTTCCACATGACTGCAGTGGAAAGCTATTGCAAATATATGAGACACTCCCTCTAAAATCAAGGGATCCTGGAAAGATTACCCAGAGTTAGTGTTGCCATTTAACACTAATGTCTGCATCTTTTCATCCATCCATCAAATGTAAATACCCTTGTGTTGATTAAAGATTAAATTATGATCACAGGGGGTGGGGATTAGTAGCATGTGCAAAAAATAATTTGGTTACACCTTGAATAAATAGAAAAAATTAAAATACTGCTTCTCTTTTGAAGACAACTGCTTTTTATCTCTGGTTCCATAACTGACTGATAGCCACTTGTGAAATACTATCAATGTTATCCTGGATAACAGCAGCAATATACTTTATGGGTGTTGAAGTTGTAGGTATGGGATTTGGAAACCAGTCTGCTTTTCTATTGTTTACAGCACACTTCTACTCCCCAGGCTGGCTCTATGGCAGTGAATACTGATATGAATGTTAGTGAACAAACAGGACTTGAGTCAAAACTGTCCATGTGTCAAATGACTATCTGTGCTCTCAAAGCCAAAATTAGCACAGTGCACTCTAATCTGTTGATGGCCAATACATGCTCCCTATACAAAGAATATTTGTAAAATCTTTAGAATTCTAATCTTTATGTTTTTTGTTTCTGTAGAAAATCAATAACTAGGGAAAAGTTGTAGGGTCTGATTCTTCAGGCCTTTATGAACATCACTTTGTATGAAGCTTTGTATGAATGTTGCTTAACTGTTTAAGGCAGTATGTTCAGGGAGGAGGGATGTGCTTGGTGTAGAAGGGAGCTGCCACCCTTTTGTGGCATAAATCAGGCAGTCATACAGAGATTGCTAAGGATGGAACAGTTCTGTCAAAAAGCCCTAGGCACTTAGCAAGTGCAGTCCCACAGAGATGAACTAAGGACATTCAGTAACTCGAGTTTCTGGCAAGACCATGTCTGTGGGCAAACAGGAATTCTGCAGCAGGGGCTCAGCCCATGTGTCTGAGCTGCATCAGTCCGCCCAGCCCAGCAAATCCAGGTGTGCCCTGCAGCAGTACCGGGGCTGCCGTGTACACGGAACAGGGTGCCATGCTGAGGGTGCCGTGGGAGTGCCCAGTGGCCTGCCAGAGAGCAGGCTGGAAGGGAAAGGATCTTCCAGGTGCTGCCTGGGTAAAACTTTCACATGTAAAAACAGGTCCAGACAAGAACAGGAGGTCTAGTTTTGATAAACTTTGTTTCACGGGTTTGCAAAATGTAGAGCAGGTGCAATCTTCTCTTCTGCTATGAGATGAATCTTGCAGAGCAGGAAATTCTGGCAAGTGTTCTGTTCCATGTCCTGCTCGGTCAAGTGGTGTCCAGTTTGTGTTTGCACCATCATTGATGATACTGTGTTGAGGCTGTAGTGCCCTCTGTTGCAGGGATTTTGTTTTATTTAGTTCAAGCTGTAATACTTAGCTTTCATTATTTAAATATGAATTGCCACCAAATTCAGCACATAAAGAACAAATACAGTAGGTTTGCTAGAAAAATCAAACCCCTGCAGGAAGACTGTTTTCAGGCTGTTCATGGACTATTTCAAACAATGCAGCCATTCAGTGAGAAGGACATGATTTCAAGAAAATATTTCTGCTCCTGATCTTCATTTCACCATATTGGAGGACACAATGTTTGTTAATATGCAGTTGTTATTAGCTGTAGCCCTCAAAGATGAGGGCTTACCTTACAGAGATGGGAAGCCAAGGGACAATGAAGGCTTTGAAAAGAGATTTCAGTACATACTGGTTGTTTCAATGTCTTTGTCAGCTTGGTAATGTCAGATGTGCTGTTTGATGGCCTGAGACATACATGATCTCTTGGACTTCTCTGCAGGGAGGAGTTTCCTCTTGGGCAAGGAAGAGTCTCTACCCTTAAGCACTTGGTGCTCCTACTTTGGGTGGTGCTGGACAGAGTTGCTTGGGAATTCAGAACTGTGCAGTTTGGCTCTGGTCTGGCAGGAGCTACAGGATATGCTGCTCAGTGCACAGACCAAGGCCTGAATTGAGATGAAGGGATTCCTGACTTGTGTGTGAAACTGCAGTAGATGAAATGGCAAAGAAATGGCGAGACTGGGAAGTTGCAATAAAACAGAACTAGAGCACAAGACTTAATTTTAATAAACAAATACTAGCTGTTGTTTAGAGCCTTTGTGCGTTCCAGGATGTACTTGTTCAGCCTGTTCCTCTCTAAGTGGTATGCATAAATCTGCAAATCATTTCAAGCACAGTAACCTCTGCCTGCCATATCAGCCCCAAAAGTCCTGGTAAGTGGTGCGTACATAAGTCAAATAATTTCCTGAGTTCACCTTTAATTCCAGGATAGAAGACTTTATTTCTACAATGTAAAAAAAGACCAACCCAAATTCAGTGGTCTGATTAGTGTCATCTGCCAAACTCGTATTGTTCCTCTTGTGTGCATTTCCCACACTGTGTTCCCAGGAGGGCACCTCTTGGTTTGGAAAATCTTGCTGTTTTTGAATACCCTTGTTTTCACATGTTGTCATTCCTCCTCTTCCCTCCTTGCACCTTCTCGCTGCCCTTTCTTCCTCAGCTTGCACAGGACAGCCAGCTGATCAGGTGGCTGGAGGAGTGTGTACTTTTATAGTATATTTATGATTCTTGTCATACATGGCCACAGATTCTGCTTGTGGCCATTATGCTACTCTTGCTCAATTTTAATAAAAACCTCTAGATTATATTATTAGCAGAAATTTCAGTCTGACACCTTATTTATAATGGGCTACCAGTGTTTAATTTGTTCCAGAACTGAAGAGAAGGACTGCTACAGCTCTGAAGTCTGAGTATTGTTAAGTGTCCAGCTAACAGAGACTCTCCAACTCTCCAGCTGTTTGTTAAAGCAATTTTATAGAGGTTTAGAACTCCTATCAAGAGAAGCTTATGTAGTTTCAAAGGTTATTAATTATATCATGTGTAGTGGATTTGCCACAAGAGGTTGCTGTATGCCTACAGCTTGTTCCAGCTCTGCCAGCTGATCTGCCCTCAGAAATACTGCTGTTTTCTGCCAAGGAGGTGTATTTTAATCTGCTGGAAAAGTTTCAAAGGAAAAGAATCGATAAGTTTATAAAAACCTCGTTTGGTATTTCATGGGGAACATGACTACCCAGAAGCTGTGAAGATACAAAGGGTATCCATGGTACCATAATTCCATGGTAACAAAAAGTGGTATCAGACTCCCCACCCTTCCTCCAGCCTCTGGGTTCCCAGCTGGAGTCAGGTACGAGTGAGGCAGCACAAGGAACAGGAGAGTGCAGACAGTATTGGTATTGAGTACATTCAGTATGATTTTCTCCCTTTGTAGATGCTTACATAGTACGTTTCTGAATGTGGTCACTTCATAACAAATTCATTGCTCCATGAAACAAGCAACATTAGAAAGTTGGATATGGCATCCAACAGTCAACAGTTATCTATTGAGACATGAAGTTTCTGAACCCCTCTCTATATACAGTGTATTTCTTTTATATTTGGGCCTGACTTCTGGAGAGCAATTCAGAAGTTATAGTTATGTAAAGGAATTATTAAGACTTTTCTTAAGTTATGATAAAAATGTTTTATATAATAGGTATCATTTTAGTTGCAAAATATGCAGTTGCCATATACTGAAATAGAACAGTCACTAAAATGAAGATTGATATTAAAATTTAAATTCAACTTTCTACTTTCATTGATCACAACTTTCTTAAATTCTTTCTAGTTTAAATTTTTCACATTCAGTATGTTTTTTCAAAGTTAAAGAGGGAGTTGGAGCAAACTGAGCTATCTTTAAGCTACATAAGCCTGAAATATTTGGTTTTTATATGTTACAATCCAGAAATATTAAATAGTGAAAAGTAAGGTTATCTATTAAAAAAATAGCTGAAATTGAAAACTTTTAATTTGGTTTGTTCTGTGGATCTCAGCCTTAAAAAATAAAACAAGTCAAAACCACAAATTTAGGCTGATTTTGCTGAAGCTGTTCACAGGTGCCAGCCAAAGGTGACAGATGTGTTGCTCATCTCTGGTGTCTGTGCATTTGAACTCTCTCTTCTCCAGTAAAGTCTGTTGAGGTTTCTGTAGACAAGACTTGTCAATATGTCACAAGGAGCCCTCCAATTATGTCAAAAGTTCTAGCTGCTGGTTCTAAAATTGGTTTTGATGCCTTGAATTGTAATGAATAAAAAGGACAATAAAGGGGGTGACGGGGAAACGGCAGAATGTCCTAACACTTTGCAGACCTGGGCTGTAAGGAATTCAGGAATTTGGCTGGCAGAAGTGCCTACTCTGCATGCTTCTGCTGGTTGAAGTGCATATACTGTTCTAATAAGCTTACAGTTCACTAATTGGACTTTTTTTTCCTTGTCTCATGCTCTGCCAGTGAGGAGGTTCACAAAGGAAACTGGGCGGGAGCAGAGCTGGGACAAGTGACTGAAGCTGACCAAAGGGATATTCCATACCATAGAATTTCATTCCCAGGCTATGAACTGGGGGAGGTATCCAGAAGGGCCTATCTAGATTTGGGAAGCAGGGGGTCTTCAGCCAATGGTGAGCAATTCCATTATGCATCACTTGTTTTTTCCCTTTTTATTATTTACCATTATTACTTTTTTTACGTTATTTTCAATTATTAAACTGTTATTATCTCAACATGCAAGTTTTACTTTGATTCCCCTCCGCATTCCACTGGGGTGCAGGTGAAGAAAGCAGGTTGAGGGAGCAGCTGCACGGTGTTTCATTTCCAGGTGGGTTTAAAACCACGACAGTCTACTACCTTAAAATCAGTAAATTGAGGATTTAATACCAAATTATTATGTTGCATGAGAATCAATCTGCTGGGATAAAAACATCTACATTGAATGAAAACCTCTAAAATTTACGAATTACCTTCCTTGAAAGCACCTTCCAAAACCAAGAATTAGAATAGTAGGTTAAGATGAGAAGCATGAACTAACATAAACAACATTGACGCTGAGCTGAAAAAGGGAGAAGAAAGTCCGATTTCTAATTTCTTTAGCCCCCAGCATATATGTTAATACAATGAACACTGCTGCCATTATATTTCAGTGTGATCTGATTCCTGTTTTCCTAAAATAAAAAGCTACTAGAAGCTTGCGTGATAAGTGCAAGACTGAGGAGAGCCATAACCTTTGTGAGAAGAAAGAAGAAGAGCTGAAGAATTTCAGTGGCTAGGAATGGATAAATCATCTGAACAAATGAGTGGAAGGAGCAGAAGGCAGAACAGTTAAAGTAGAACAGCTGTGAGCTAAATACTTCCCAAAAGGAAGCTACTGATGAGAGCAAAAATCTTTACATTCCTGATATCAAAAGCATTGCTCTACTGAGACAAATCGGGAAGCACTAGAATCCATTGTGAGCTCTCCTGTGAAGTGGGACCTAAATCCAATGGACTGTAAGTACTATTTCAAAACTTTTGGATTCCTGTCTAGAGGAAGAGAGTGCCAGCGCTGGACCTGCTGAGGAATAGATCCAACCACAGTGGAGTCATAGCTCAGTTTCTTGTCTCAGATTTCAGACACAAAGACAAAATCATAAAATGCTGCCCAAACTTTTGACATTTCCTCTTAGAAGGAAAATTCCTTTATTTCCAGAATAATAAATATAGGCCTCATTACACTGGCAAAATGTAGGGAAGAGATTAAGAGGATTCTCCACTGGAGAAAAGACACTGTACTTGCTGCTGGCTGAGGTGCATACAGCATCTTCCCCTTGTTCTGGAACCAGTCTTCAGCTACCAAGTTGATGTAGTGACAGTGAAAGAAGAGTAATGTCACTTATTGCTGTTGCTCTTGTCACCCTGAGGGCTTTGTCTCCAGTTCCTCTGCTCTTCTGCCACCAAACAAGGCAGTTATGGCCAATGTTCTGCAGAGAATGTGCTGCTTGTATATCAGCCTGTCACTTCTTTCTGAACACATACATGGATTGTCTTTGTGCTCCTTACAGACACATTGGAAGACATTTTGTGAAGTGCTTGCATAGTGTAGAAAATGTTCTAGAATATTCTGGCACTGTAATTTTGCAGTTAAATTCAGATTTGTCATGATAAATTACATATGAAAATCAATCAGAGTTTGCACAGAAAACAGCAAATCCTTATTTATTCATTTATAAATGTATTTTGATTGTCCCTACATTTTCCTTTCTTGTGTGAGGAGGATTTATTTTTTGTACTTAATTATGTGAAATTGTAGTGTGTAGCAAAGATAAGCACTTTGGCCTCTATGCAGGGAATAACTGCAGTATTGGACACTTGGGGTGGAAGAAGCAAGCAGCTTCAGGTTGGGAAAGAAAAACATGTCAGCTGAGTGTTTCTGTTGACATTTTTGATTGATGTGCTCATAACAATGGCATGCAGATCACCACTGCTAAACCTATGTTATACTTAACATAGTTAATACCACCAAGCACTTCAGTGCTAACGCCATTGATGTAAGACAGTTATCTCTCTACGTATGACATTCCCAGCCAGAGATAATGCTCTTTGGTGGCTACTTTGGGACAGCTTATTGGGGTTACCATGGGTGCCCAACTGTAAAATTACCAGTACCTCAGGTTTTTTCTCATAAGCTACCATCTGAGCTGTCTTTTTGAGGAGCTAAATATTTTAACACTCTTGCTGCCTGGCATCATCTTCAGCCTTCAGATCAGTTTTGTGGATTTCTTCTGCAGTCTCTCATTCTTCAGTATCTTGGAAAATATGGATGGATAGACTGGGAATACTGCTCAGAGGAAATGCCACCTCTACACGTGCTTGCGATCCCTCATTTGTACAGGTAAAGAGCACACTGGCTTCTTTTGGAGCAGCTGCGCTGATGTCATGTGGTTTTGCCATGGCAGCCCCATACCCTTTTGAGGGTGCTGCTTTCCAGGACACAGTTTGTCTTTTTCTGTGTTGTGGGCAGGGCCACATTCCTTGTTCCTACAACTGACATTTCAAATCTGGCTGTATGAAATGCCTTGCGTGGTCCCGTTCAGAAAGTAACTTGGATCAGTCTGAGATCCCAACAGAATCACAGAATGGGTCAGTTTGAAAGCGACCACAGCGGCTTATCTGGTCCAACCTCCCTGCTCAATCAGGGTCATCCCAGAGCACATGGCACAGGATTGCATCCAGACGGTTCTTGAATACAAGCACCGGTGGAGGGAGACTCCATAACCTCTCTGGGCAATCTGTTTCAGACCTGCCGTTATTATTTATAGTATTTACATTATTTATATTCCACTCGTCTTTTGCCCTGTGCAGCTTTTATAAGCTCCGATGCGATTACTTTCATGTTCCTGATGGAAGGCTGCTTTGGTGGAAGCGGATGGCTTCCGGTGCGGAGCAGGAGCAGAGCTCAGCCGGGCAGAGCGCACGGATGGTGGGGCGCTCGGAGCAGCTCCGCGGGCCCGGGAACGGCTCTGCGGGGCTGCGCGGTCGGTGTTTATGGAGAGGCACCGCGGCTCGCGGAAGGGCGGCCCGGCCGAGCGGGCAGTGCGTTACCGCGTCTCACCCAGCGCTCCAGCCCGGCCCCGCTCCGCCTCAGCCCGTCCCGCGGGGGGCGGGCGCTGCCGCCGCCCCTCCCGTGAGCTCATCCCGCCGCCGCGCCTGCCCAGCCCGGAGCAGCCCGGAGCAGCCCGGGCTGGGCCGCGCGCGGAGCCCGAGGCGAGGGGCCGGGCCCGCCGCTGGGTGAGACCTCCCTGCCTTTTCCTCTCCTTCCCTTCTTCGCCCCGCGCCCGGCCGGGACGGGGGCTGCGTGGGGTCGGCGGGCGCGGAGTCGCCGGTGAAACTTTCTGGCGGAGGAACGTGTGCGGGCATGTCGGGCAGGCACGGGCCGGGGCCGGGGCCGGGGCCGGGCGCGGAGGGGCGCGGCCGGCGGGGGTGGCCGCGGCTCGTGAGTGGCCCGGGGTGGCCGGGGCCGGTCCGGTCCGGGGGAGGTGCTGCCCGGGCGGGGCCCGGCCGGGATTTCCGCCTCTCCGGCCCGCACTGTCACGTTTCGGTGACTGGGGCGGTTTTAATGCCTTTGCCAGTAAAAATCTGGGGCGGAGGGTTGGCGGAAGGCTGATTGCTGCAAAACTTGGTTTCTTGGTGGTGTTTGGTTTCGGTATTAGAAGGCGAGAAAGAGCCGCTGAGAAGAGGCACACGGCCCGGGCAGAGCCGGGCTGCGGGTTCGGCCGTGCGCGGGCAGAGGCGGGGGTGGGATAGGATAGGGTGGGGTGGGGTGCGACACGTGCGTGTCTGTGGGCAGCGACCTTGTTTTGACGGCTGGAGCAGAAGGGCCTGCCCTAGAGGTCATCAGTGTTCCTGCTGGGATCTCAAGCATAAAATGATAAAACGATAAGTTGATTAGTTTTTATTACGTGAGTTACTGGTAGTGTATAGTAACAGTGTATTTTAAAGCAGACTTTCTTAAAGCTTTCTGATTTTTCAGTATTCGTTTGCCGTAGCCTCATAAGGCATATTTGTTGGCTAGGGGACTGGGTCCTGAATTACTGTTTTCAAAACCAGATTGTGATTGGAGATATCTTTGTGTGAGGTTGGACCCCGGGCGATGGAAGGAGGTTTAGATCCTCCTGAGTGTGATGCGGATGTGTCCCCTTCCCGTGGTCCCAGCTCTGTAGCCCCGCGGGGCCGGGCGGCAGCGGCACTTGCCTGCTCTGCCTCACATGGCGGTTTCTGACGAAGCCAGTGCTTTTGCACCATTTGGAAAGCTAACAGCTGAGGATGTGGGAGGTTTACTTTGGGCTTCTGTGACTGCTGGGTGTAAAAACAGTTGGCAAGAGGTTTGTTCGCTGGTCTGGAGTATTTTAAATGTTTTACTCATCCAGCCTACTTCAGAGTTTTGCAGGATTATTCAGTATATATTCAACAGAAGTCCTATGTTACCTCGTATTTTTGATAGCTGTTGCTTAAAAATAGCCTGATACTTAAAAATTGAAAATACCAGGGAATTAGGGAAATAGGTGTGATGCCTTAGATCCAAGAAAATTTCCTCACACTGTTGTTTAATATACAGTGGCCAAAAATGAATCTTTCCTATTTGTTCTGATCTGCTGTATAAGTGCTGTTTAAGTGAAAAATGGTAATATATTTTTAAATAGTGCCAGTGGGCAAGGTAAACACAAGTACTGCTTCTTTTTGCCACTGCTTGTGTAGTGCATTCAGCACTTCATTTGTGTGGATGCTCTGAAGTTCTGGTTGCCTTGCTTTCTCAGTGTAGCTAACCATTGGAATGTCCAAATGGTGATGAATTATATCTGCTTTAGAGCCAAAACATATTTGGTTCATGGCCAGAGTTGCTCAGCTTCCCATAAGAGTATGTAGGAAAAAAGACATTTTGTGTGTATGACCACAGTCCTGAAGTTGATGCCATGGCAACTTTGTGATCTGAATTATATGTTGGAAGGCAGCTGAGCAGTCTTAGCAGAGGTGTTTGTTTTTCTTTAGCTGAACTTCTTCCTCTTATCAAGATTAAACCTTTCTTTGAAGGTGAAAGATTATTTAGCAAGCTTTCAAACTCCTGTGTATGTACAAATATCAGCCTGATCTGTTAGTTATTTGTTATGACATCCATAAATATCTGTAAATTGTAATTTATATCCATTATTTTAAAATTAAGGTTTATATGTAGGGATGCTGTTTTGACTAAAAAGTGGTATTTCAGGCTCCGTCAGGAGCTAGAACTTCATGTTTTCCAGAAAAATAGATAAAGGTCGGCTTTAGGTTTATGTGTGGGAAAGTCTGAGGAAACTGGGTTAGTTCAAGTCTTTTTGTTGCTTTCAGCTCCCAAGACTTGATGTGGAGGTTGGAGAGTTTTTTTTATCACAAAGCTGTTTCAATGGAAAAAAAAAAATCTCAGCATATGGCCTAACAAATGTGTAAGGTCTTATTTCTTAACAATATGTTTGTGTATAGGAAGCACTACTGTTAGAAAACTGACCTCTGAGTATTGAAGGCATAGTGTAACACCGAACTGAAGAAACCCCAGAAGTAACCTCTGGAACATTACATGATCCTCACTGCATTTGGGTTTGTGTTTAACTTTAGTTTGATAAATGCATCTGTTTTTTTTAATAAGTTTCTTTTTGTGGAGCCTTAACCCCTCTGATCTTATCCTGAAGGGAAGTAAATAAAGGGATCAGTTGCTCATTAATGCAGAATATCTATTGGTCTAATGTGAATATGTCTGTTTGCTCTGTGGTCTCCTACTATCCTTTCCTTTTAAAATTCATTATTTTGCACAACTGAATTAATCCTTCAGTATTCATTGTACTTGAGAAGTTCTGTAGAGGTATTTCAGCTTAATTGAATAGATTGTTTATCTAAGTATAAAACTGTAGAGCTCAGGGGATGATCTCTGTGCTGTGTTTGGGCTCTCCACAGATATTTTGGAGTCTCCTGTGGTGTCCATCTCCTGCTCACTGGGTGTAGGAGAGTCTGAACTGGAGCACAGTTTCTATTTCGCTTGGTTTGTGCTTCAGTCAGAGAGGGTGCTTTCGGTCTCCTTTCATAGCTAAAATGACCTCTTGCCCCCCCTCCCTGTCTTCCAGCTTCATAAACCTTGAGAGGTTTATCCAGTGTAGTGATTTCAGATTTTTGTGCTGTGTAGGTGATACATCACTGTGTAGGCTTTTTTCAACCATCATTGCCACTCCTGCTTCTTGAAATATATGCAATCTAGTTCGTGTTCATGAAATTACTTTAACTTCTGAAAGTCCTGTTTCTCTTGCTGTGTTTCTGGAATTTTGGTTTTGCTCCCCCTCTCACCAGGAGGAGGCTTGCTAAGCCATAGGCTTAATCTGTAAAGGTACTTTGTTACTAGAAAATTCGCTTTTGCAATGTCTTAGCTTCAGTGCTCAGTCTCCTTGTGTAAAGCATGGAGATACTCCTGTGCCTGAGGGATGTTCATTAGAGTGTGGGAGCAAAGGACCAGGCAGCTGTGCCTGTGAGAGGTGTTTCTCCACTGAGTGATTGGGAGCATTGCTGGCACATGGGCTTTGTTTCCTGAGGTGGTGTCACCAGTTTAGTATTTCACATACTCTCTCCTCTCGATCTGGATCACTAATTTCTAATGAGGGTGCCAGTTTGGAAGCAGAGGTTCCTGTGGCTTTGGAGTGACCGGCTGTGCAGATCTGCTAGCTTGGCAGATGTGAGGTGTCCCGTTGGTGTCTTGTCCCACAGGACAAGTCCTTGGGTGCTGGCAGAGAACAGTTTGCTCTCAGCCTCATGGCTGGTGTAACACCTCAGCCTGGGATGCAGAAGTGATGTTCAGTGATGGCACCGGTGAGTTCTGCCACAGCCCTTACTGAAATTTAAATGTCTGTGGTCAAGTCAAAAGCTGCCTTTACAGTCTTGATGCCATGGAAGTTGGTGGCAATGCCCACTGAATTATGCCTGCCTGACCTTTTTCTGTAAACACTCTGTGTCAACAGGTGCAGGGGTTATGGTTTGCAGTGTTAATGAGGTGACTGACTTGGTGAGGCACTCTTTGTGAAGCACTTCTCAGGCACTTTTGCAATCTAAATGGCCAAAATAATTTTGGGAATGCAGCTGGTCTTGAAGTCATCTAGTTCTTCCTCATGTGTGTTGGGGAATTCAGCTGTATCTAGACATGTATGAAATTGGAAAACTGCATGCAACTTAAAGTTCTAGTGATCTTAAATATTGTAACTAAATAAATACATACAATATATAAAAATATATACAAAGTTACATATATGTATTTTGAATATCGGAGTGGTTTTTATCAGCTGTCCTTAATTCATGGTGATGCAAGTTAGAACTTGTGGATTATCATTAAATACAGATTTCCTCCATGTTTTAGATTTCTGTAATACAGGGTGGTCTTAAAAGAGGAAAAAACTCCACAACCTACAGTAGAATTGTTCGAAGTCTCATCTCACTCTGCAGCAGAATTCACCCCAATTAGTGGTACAAGTGTTAGTGGAATTTATCACCTTTTATTTTTAAGAAAAGGACGCCTGATGGCCCAGCTCTGTCAGAATGACCCCATGCAGGGGGTGTGCCAGGTGACAGTGGCTAGCCTGCCTGACACAGAGGTGTCACAGCTGTCAGGGCCCAGGAGGGGTCCTGAGGGTGGCTGAGGACAAGCCATAGGCCCACAGGACACGGGGCAGTGTGGAGTGTGGGATCCTGAGGGTGGCTGAGGACAAGCCGTAGGCCCACAGGACACGGGGCAGTGTGGAGTGTGGGATCCTGAGGGTGGCTGAGGACAAGCCGTAGGCCCACAGGACACGGGGCAGTGTGGAGTGTGGGATCCTGAGGGTGGCTCAGGACAAGCCAGGCCCACAGGACACGGGGCAGTGTGGAGTGTGGGATCCTGAGGGTGGCTGAGGACAAGCCGTAGGCCCACAGGACACGGGGCAGTGTGGAGTGTGGGATCCTGAGGGTGGCTCAGGACAAGCCATAGGCCCACAGGACACGGGGCAGTGTGGAGTGTGGGATCCTGAGGGTGGCTCAGGACAAGCCAGGCCCACAGGACACGGGGCAGTGTGGAGTGTGGGATCCTGAGGGTGGCTGAGGACAAGCCGTAGGCCCACAGGACACGGGGCAGTGTGGAGTGTGGGATCCTGAGGGTGGCTGAGGACAAGCCATAGGCCCACAGGACACGGGGCAGTGTGGAGTGTGGGATCCTGAGGGTGGCTCAGGACAAGCCAGGCCCACAGGACACGGGGCAGTGTGGAGTGTGGGATCCTGAGGGTGGCTGAGGACAAGCCGTAGGCCCACAGGACACGGGGCAGTGTGGAGTGTGGGATCCTGAGGGTGGCTGAGGACAAGCCATAGGCCCACAGGACACGGGGCAGTGTGGAGTGTGGGATCCTGAGGGTGGCTCAGGACAAGCCAGGCCCACAGGACACGGGGCAGTGTGGAGTGTGGGATCCTGAGGGTGGCTCAGGACAAGCCATAGGCCCACAGGACACGGGGCAGTGTGGAGTGTGGGATCCTGAGGGTGGCTGAGGACAAGCCAGGACCACAGGACACGGGGCAGTGTGGAGTGTGGGATCCTGAGGGTGGCTGAGGACAAGCCATAGGCCCACAGGACACGGGGCAGTGTGAAGTGTGGGATCCTGAGGGTGGCTCAGGACAAGCCATAGGCCCACAGGACACGGGGCAGTGTGGAGTGTGGGATCCTGAGGGTGGCTGAGGACAAGCCGTAGGCCCACAGGACACGGGGCAGTGTGGAGTGTGGGATCCTGAGGGTGGCTCAGGACAAGCCAGGCCCACAGGACACGGGGCAGTGTGGAGTGTGGGATCCTGAGGGTGGCTCAGGACAAGCCAGGCCCACAGGACACGGGGCAGTGTGGAGTGTGGGATCCTGAGGGTGGCTGAGGACAAGCCGTAGGCCCACAGGACATGGGGCAGTGTGGAGTGTGGGATCCTGAGGGTGGCTCAGGACAAGCCATAGGCCCACAGGACACGGGGCAGTGTGGAGTGTGGGATCCTGAGGGTGGCTCAGGACAAGCCAGGCCCACAGGACACGGGGCAGTGTGGAGTGTCGGGTCCTGAGAGTGGCTGAGGACAAGCCATAGGCCCACAGGACATGGGGCAGTGTGGAGTGTGGGATCCTGAGGGTGGCTCAGGACAAGCCATAGGCCCACAGGACACGGGGCAGTGTGGAGTGTGGGATCCTGAGGGTGGCTCAGGACAAGCCAGGCCCACAGGACACGGGGCAGTGTGGAGTGTCGGGTCCTGAGAGTGGCTGAGGACAAGCCAGGCCCACAGGACACGGGGCAGTGTGGAGTGTCGGGTCCTGAGGGTGGCTCAGGACAAGCCAGGCCCACAGGACACGGGGCAGTGTGGAGTGTGGGATCCTGAGGGTGGCTCAGGACAAGCCATAGGCCCACAGGACACGGGGCAGTGTGGCGTGTGGCCATGGGAACCCTTGGCTGCAGGCAGGAGCCTGAGTGCTGAAACTCCTTGTCACTGAGTTGTTTCTAACCTTTCTGCCTGCCTGTGTCCCATCTAGCTCAGACAAATCTGTAATTAAAATATTCAGGAATTACAATGTTTGCAGCCAAGCATGAAGACGTTGAAAGAAACCTTTTTGGCTTGTTGCGGGCTATGGTGAGTGCTCTCATTCTGATGGCCTGGCACCCTTGGCCATGGTGGTGCCTCTGCCTCCCCTGTGAATGTCACTAGCTGTCACATAGACCTACTGAGCAGCAGGAGCTGGTGTCACCTGTGTTTTGGCGCCCTTACAGTGCATTTCCAGAAGTGTGTAGGATGAGAGGGTGAGGGGCTGCTGCTTGTTTGCTGCATATTTCATATATTTGATAATTAACTGCTTTAAGACCAAAGGGTTCTGTGAAATGTTTACTGCACAAAACTACAGTTGTGTATATGGTGTAGGTTGTTTTTTTGTGTTGTTTCGGTTTGGTAGTTGTTTTTTTTGGTTTATTGTTTGGAGGTTTTTTGCTTTCTTTTTTATTTTTTTAAGACTAGATCTTAGTCATGGTTAAATTTAGCACCAGCGGGAAAGAAACTGGAGCTTGTTAGCGCACAGGAAACGCCCTGACAGGAGGTTTTTGATGTGTGTTTTTGTGTGTAAATGTGAACTCTGCAGTTCCACGATGGAGTTGAGCCTGTGAATCTTTGGGTAGGTCACAGTAGTTTTACATCTTTAAATGTTGTCTTAGATTCTGGTGGAACTTTGCTTAAGTAATAAATATGTCTTAACTTGTCAAAACCTGGTAGTTTTAAGTTAAATCCAAAGCTGTCCCTCTTAAAACAGCAGAGGTGTTTAATTGCTGAAGAGACAGTTCAGATTTTATCTCTTTCAGCTCTGTTATCTAGAAAAATACTAGAATTTGTGTAGTCTAAAGACTGTGCTTTTCTCTTTTCAGTCATTTACAATTAAACTAATCCATTTATGTCTTAGCAAGTGTCCCTTCCTTAGGACCTATATTTCTGACCATAAACAATTAAGTATTTGAACAATATCCAAGTAAGAGTAAATAGAAGCACAATGTGACCTTTGCTTTTTGGAATTTAAATGAGATGAAAGTTTGTAGAGGCTTGGGTTTGATTCTTTTTATGTGTTGTGAGGGGGTTTTTGTTGCTTTTTTTTTGTGGGTTTGTTTTTTTTTTGTTGTTGTTGTTGTTGTTGCTTTTGAATAAGAATGACAAAACACAAAATATTCTTAGTATGAATTTTAGAGAGACTGGTTTTATGTTTTACACCAGAAATGCCTTTGAGTTCAGTTGATTATTTAGTTAATATGCTTCAAGGTCTGTTTTACACTGGGCTAAATACCACTAAAGTCACAAAGGGATTTTTTTTTTTTGGTGTTAGTAAGGACTGAGTTCCTGGAATTTTCTACAAAATTTTCCAGCAATTGAAAGTCTGAAGAGGAATATTGCTGCCACAAAGTGTAGACGTGATAGGATAAAAATTTCAGCACTTCCTAACTACTGATACAGAATGTTTATGTTCATGCAAGAATTCCTTTGAAAAGTTAGGAGACATTGTGACAAGACATAAAGGGAAGGCTTTGCTTTACTCTCAGATAAACTATACTTGGCAAAGGTAGAATGGAGTATAGGGACATTGTGCCTTCTAGCATCATGTACTAATCGGTTGTGCAGTTTCAGAATTCAGTGGTGCTGGTATATTCAAAACTCTAGCAATACAGAGCTAGTGTGTGTGTTTTTGTTTAGTTATTCTCTGTCTAAGCCATTTTTTGTGCCGCTGTGGTATGTCACCAGCAGCTTATAAAGTGTTTTATACTCTTTTTGAGGTGTTGGGCATAGTTTGAAAGTCTGAGGGGAAAAAAGACCTAATTAATACTTGTTTTTTTCCCTGACCAAAAGTGTTGCGCTTTGTCCTTTAAAGACAATAAGGAAAGAAGAACAAAAGTGACGTTAATTTTTTTTTTTTCTGCTGGAGTTCAAAGCTTGGTAAAAGTCTGCACCAGAAGAATATGCTGAATGGTTTGTCAGGGAGGACTTGTTTCTCTTTTTGCTCCTCCCATGCAGAAGGTTCTCCTGAGACTCTTGCACTCTGTGTGCAGCGTGAGCCACCAGAACTGCCTTGGGTCTCACTGGGGATCTGGGCTTCTCCAGAAAGCTCCTTTTGCTTGTTCCAGGCATCTGCCTCACTAGCATTTGGAGAATCTCACACTGTCCCGCAATCTGGTAGAAAATAGCTTATTTTCTACCTGTTTTCATCATCTCTGCTAATAGGAAAAACAGGTGCTTTTCTTCTCAGTGAGCCCCTTGCTTGAGCCTCCTTTCTTCAATTCTCAGCCTTCCCCAGGACAAAAACTGAATTTTGTTTCTTTGCAGTATTTCTTCTGTTGGCAGGATTTTGACCTGGGTATGTTCTTGTTGGGGTTGCATTGCTTCTCTTGGTATATCAGTGATCTTGACTCGTGTGATATACAGTGGGCTTGTAGGTGTCTCAGGAGCAGGTTAAGGGGGGGCAATATGCACTGTCTTGGCAAGGTTTTAAAGATTTACACAGACTTAAGATTTTAATGAATAATTTTTTATTTTTTTTTAAGTATAAAAGTTTGTGTTCCACTAGTAGTCAAATTCTGGTTGTAAGGATTTAAATTTATTTAGTTTGGACACTTTCCTATGGAAGGAATGCTTTCTGGCATCTGAGTTAGAAACTATAGTGGTGCTTGGCTGTTTAATTACTGAAAACAACAGGACATCTGTAAAATTTTAATAAATACAGGCTTGCCGGGTATTTAATATTTTTGGTAAGAGCATGTAGGATCTTGTCTACACCAGGGAGTTATTGCAGGATGGGGGAGGGTGTGAATGTGAAGCACTTTCCCCCTTGTATAGACAAGCCTTTAATTTTCTTGAGTGAACTCTGGGATGTTCTGGGTATTCCATGTTGTTGTCCTTAACTTGAGCTCTGCAGGGGCTGACAAGGAGTTAGTCATACTGCAAGCCTGTGTCTGGTTCATGTGAATGATCTCCCTAGTTTGGGGTCTGTGTGTGTGTAAAGAGGGCCCATACCTGCCAGGCTGGGGCTCGGGGGAGGCCTTGTGTGTGATCCATTGGGGCAGGAGCGTGCAAACAGACAATAATAATGCTGTAACCAGGGCTCTCAGTGCCACTGCGTTGTTCGCTGGAATGAGAAGTGATTCAGGGGAAAGAGTTGGGAGAACGTGGATGTCAGAGTGTTTGTTGTGGTTTACACTACAGAAGAATGCCTGAGTCTGGTCCATAAAATAACACAAGCAGGTAATTAAAAATGGAAGGTTTACATTTCACAAGAGACAGAAAAAGGCAGCATCCCAGGATCTGAGGTGGGAAGCAGGGAGAGTAATATTTTTGTTTTGCCTCATTCTGATGAGTGATATTTCAGGAAATAGCCAAGCTATTCTAACAGTTTGTTGTGATTCGAGGGGTGGCATTCCTCCCTTCTGTATCTGCTGTGAGATCCTTCTTTTTTCCTACATCATCTCCTCTGTAGACACAGAGAAGATGAATCGCATCTGACACGATGCAGCAGGAGCACCGGGCTGACCCCACTGGCCATCTTGTAAAGGCTCTGCCAGTATGACTGTGAGAAGACTGGGCTTTGCTCCTCCCAGGTGAAATGGAAATAAGATTGTTCCCCCTCCTGCAGGCTACTGGGAGCTGTCATATGTTCTGAGATGCTCTGAGGTTGAAGAGGCAGTATATATAGATACCCAACATACTTCCTGGATTATGTGAATTTAATGTCTGTTCTTTAGGCATCCTCAAAAATGGTAATGTTTAATTCCAAAGTTTGCTAATTTATTTTGTCCACAAAGATGTATACCCTTGTGTATGTGTGTAGCTGTGCAATTGTGCTAATGTGTCCTGGATAGTCCAGTATGTTTGAGCTTTGTGTTGCTTGTGTTGCTGCTCATTCCCACATTTTATGGTCACTTAGCACTTGCTTTTCTTTTATTATTTTTGGGAGGAGGAGGGTTGCAGGAGGTACTGTCATGTTATATTAATTGCCATTAACTGTCTAAGTCAAATCCAGCACAGGGATCAATTTAGACAGTTATGTTCTCTGAAGGAAGTAATTTTGCTTTGTATTTTTAATAGAGGTTTCCAATATTTTCTTGTGTGACTTGCCCTAACCAGGAGGCTGGACCAGATGACCTCCAGAGGTCCTTTGCAACCTTAACCATTCTGTGACTCTGCCCTAGTCAAAGAAGTCGTAGTGAATCCTAATGTTTCCTTTCTGTCATTTTGGATATTTCAAGCTATTGTTGCACACATACCACTCTACCTCTAGGAACTAAAGCTAAGGATAGTTTTTCTAAGGAAGAAAACATCAATATCAATTTGAGGTCAGAGTAGTGTATTTTAAAAGCCATATTAAAACCTTCAAAATTGTTTACACAGTAATAAATATGTTCATCTCTGCCTGTGAAGCAGGAAGTAAGTAACATGTTGTTTGTATACAGATTTTGGATAGAGCTCTGCATTTGATTTCTAGAAAAAGTGAGTGACTGTGATTCCCCACCCAGGTATTTTGTGATTTGGGTTTATAGAAAACATACTGTCCCAGAATTTCTAAGGGTAGCTGACATGGGGAGAAAAGATTGACACCAAATACAGGTGCATGTTCTGGTGTATGCTTGAATAGAGATCTGTAGTGTTAGGAGAAAACTATTAGTAAAACAGGAGAAAAACTCCATGAAAAAGCAGACAATAAAATCCTGAAAATACCTGATAAGGATGAACAATATAGGAGATTTGGAACTAGATATGATAAGCAACTAAAACAGAAAGAAGCTTTATCAGCACCCTTTTATGTTAGCATTCAAGCAAATACAGCTGTCATTAGTGTGATGTTTCTTTAAAAAAATAAAAATCTCAGGTATACTAGATTGATTGAAAACCCATAAAGTAGCTGTGATGATGAAAAAATGTCACCTCTTTTGTATTCTGGACATAATAGTGACCTTGTTTGGGATTTTGTTTGGATTAGTTAGTTTTAATTTTGTTTTGTAAGTCATAACTGAAGAACGGGAAGACTGTAGAAAAGGGTAGATGGCTGTGGTCTTGGCATTTTCTCTGGAGGGTCTCAGCATAATGGGAACAAAAAGTCTAAAACACCTCTGCTGTGGTCAGAAAAGCTGTGAACAGGTAAGATTTTCAGGTTGTGTTGACAGCTGCTGCTCTTCTTTCCCAGTGTAGCCAGACAGGTGATTCCACTCGTGATTCTCCATCTGCATGATTGCTGAATCCTTTGGGTTGGTTCAGACGGGGGCTTGTGACCTTTGGAGTGAATGGTTGGGGCTTGTGAGTGCTCTCCATCTGCTTCAGTGAAGATCAGTTTCTTCAGTGCTTCAGGGTAGTTACAAGTAGTGGGGAGCACTCATCTCTGAAATGATGATAAAGAGAAATTTTTGCAGTGTCTGGCACCTGCCCAAGATTTTTGGACAGCAGTCAAATGAAGCGACCAGCTTTTCCCTTGTGTTGGCAGCCCTCAGGGACACTGGCCAAAATAATCGGCAGTTTGGTAAAAGAGTAACGTAGCAGAAAACTAGGTGATTGCAGGGCATAAAAGTAACATCTCTGGCATCTGAGAAATGAAATCTAGATCCAGACTGGTGAGAAAAAAGCTACTGCAGAAGCACATTCTAACAGCTAATATGATAATGAGGTTTTTCTCACACTTCCTCATCTTTCACCTCTTACTGTATTTTAATAGTGCTTCAGGGCATAATTCCACTTCAGAAGTGAACAACAAACTGGAAACCTTGCTGTTGTTTAGCAGTTTCCTTTTAAACTGCTGCATAGCTTTCACTGGGTCAGATGAGAGGGAGGAAACGTGGTGTGTCTCACTGGTAAGTTTGATAATGATTGAGTGAAGAGCAAATGATTCAAATGTTCTATGGCTTGTCAGTTTTGTATCTGTATTTTATCTGTTTTGTACTTAGATTGATCTTTCTGCATGAGAAATGCCTACAAAGGGTAAAGGCCATAACTGTTTAGGGTATTGTATAAAAATATTTCAATAATAACTATTTAGTGGGTCTGGCTAAATATAGTGTATTGGAAACATTATATATGCCACTTGGCTGTAGGGACAAAGGGTCAGGGACAGACATCTCCAGTGTATGCTTTATTATTTTCATTCATGTATTTGAATAATCATAACACAAATATATCTCACTGGAAATTGTATCTTAAAAGTAAAAACACTATTCTCTTCAAATGTCTGTTCCTGCATGAATTAGTAGTCACATATCTGGGAATATGCCCTCTGTTTATTACAAAATGCTAGATATTGATGGCCCAAAATGTAGTAATTTTGAAGGATTTTTTACTTACTGTCTTGATTTGTTGGATCAGTAATACCTACCTTGCTCCTTTAAGTATTGTTTTTTGCTATATATTCCTCTTGTTTGAAATCTGCAGTTCAGCTAAAGGACTTTGAATTTGCCAGAAAAGGGAAATGTTGGAACTTTTTTGTGTGACAGATAAAATGACACTCTTAATGTGTTTGTAGGCAGTGAAAGCAGTTCTGATTAAACGAAGTTTTCTTTTGAAGCTTAGGATTTTGGGATTCAAAGATTTGAACCTTTGGATTCAAAAATGCAAAATACACTTTAAAAAATACAGATTATTTGAAGTATGTGTTTAATAAATCCCACACTGAAAGGTGGCAAATACTTAAGTACTTCTGTGCAGACAGTAGACTATGTTCTACCCTGTATTTCTTTGCAAATAAATGCTCACTGGTTTTGAGGATCCAAATCTGGAAGCTTGACCACAGCTGTGGCTAGTAATGTAAGGAGTGTAAATGTCAGCAGGGCATGGGCATTAGCTCAGGTGCTTACCTGCTATGTGGGATTAGTTTATTTGACCTCTGCAGTAGTGATGAACTCCTGTGGGTAGATCTTTGAAAATAACCCTTTCCAAAAGGTGAGGGAGGTGCAACAAGAACTGTGAATCATCTTGTTCCTGATGTTTGTGTCTTCAGTAGTAGTTTTACATGGAAAACACTCCCATGCAAGGAAGTTGCTGAGTTTTAAGGAGAGACTTGCAGGCTGAGTGAAAATGTAGGGAGATTTTTCCATCTCTGCTTTTCAGAGGGGATTCCTCAGGTAATGAAGTACTTAATTTACCAAGGTTGAGACATGAACGGTTGTATGTGACATAAAATTTGTGTTTTATAAAGCTGATGATGCTTTGGAGTTGTTCATTAACAAGCTGATCATTATAAATTCTTGAATCAAGGGGCTTTCTACCCTTTCCCTTCATGGTCTGAGCAGGAAGCATGTATGGAATGGAATGTCTTCTGCATCTGAAGGAAACAGTTGAACTGGTGGGAGGACAGCATCCATTTGAAAATGCTTTTGGTGTGAGCTGGGAGTCCACCTTTGTCAGCAGCTGACAGGGTCTTCAACAAGCAGAAGAGTTCTGTTGGGACATTATTATTAGCACTCTGGGATACCAAGTCCACATCTAATACCCGTTTTAAAATGGGAATGATAGTTTTTAAATCTTTAAAAAAACCCAACAAACACCAAACAAGTGGTTTCGTGGCAGAATTTAAAAATTGGAATTAAGAAATCATGAACTGGAGTTGTTTACCAAACTGAAGCAATTGCAATAGCTGAAAGGGTTCCTGAGGTCTGAGTCAGGGACTTTTTCTACATCAGCTTAGCTGTGAGAAGAGAGAAAGTGCAGTGTGCTTAGACAACGTGCCAGCGTTACTGTAAAATATCCTATTAGTACAGTTATCTTTAAAACAGAACAAGACCTAGTATCTTGTGCCTGATTCACGGGATGAGAAATTATAAATGCACACTATCGCTGTTCACTTTAATTGGTGTTACTGAGGTGTGATCTATGGGTATGAAGAAATATGTTACCTGAAGCTGAAATGCTTTTGAATGTATGTCAGTAAGCATCACAGTAGGTGCAAATAACTTTGGTATATCTTTTGGGTTTGTTTTTTTTATTTTTTGAGTAGCACTGTCTGAAGTGTTTCTAAGCTGTTGGTTCATTCCCTCAGCGTTCGCCTGCACGCTCTGGAATGCGAATGATGTTATGCTGGACCCAAGGTAGTGGTTTTAGCATTACTTCAGAAGACAGGTTATTTTTTATACCTTTCAGCTTGCAAACAAAGAGCATTGCTATTGCTTTGCTGTTGCAGCCCTTAGGGTTAGCTCTCTCTGTGTTCATAACACACATAGCAAAGGTGAGTTGCTTTGGAAGTACTTATCTTTACTTTTGCATTTCATTTTATAGGGGAAAAGGAAGGAAGCGGACTTTATTTCCAGGTAATAGGCCCTTTTTGTATCCACACTGATTGTGGTCTGGATAAGCAACCATCTTGCATGCCAGTTGTGTTCTGTGTTAGAACAGATCAGTGAAGAACTCTTTGCACAGTAGGGAAATTGGCCTCAATTCCAAAAAGAGAAAATCTAGGATGGAATTGTCCTTGATTCCTTTTATTTGGTCTCTCATTAACCCTTATCTATATTCTAAGAATAGGAATGACATATACTGTAGAGTTTCAGTTCCATATGAAGCCTGTCTGTCCTGATTAATGGAAAATTCACACTTCTATTTGCAAAATAAGAAAGTTAAATATAATATGTGACTTTTCGGGTCTTCCTTTTTTCCTTCCCCCTGCCACTCTAGCTATGTATGTAAAGTACCTTTCTTAGGTTCTGAAATTCATTAACACCTTCAGGTCCTACCATTGCATAATGTAGGCTTTCTAACATGGCGGATGGTTTTTGTATGCTTATTTTGATACATTTATTTTCCTTTGTATCCAATAAGTAATCATAAATTACTTCATTTTAGTGTATTTCATTTTCCAGTTAGATGATCCAGTTTTGGGGGTGTGTTTGTGAGCTTTTTCAGTTTTCTTGATGCTGAACGTGGAGAGGGCTGATTAATTTCCATTCTTTGGGAAGCAGCTGGAGGTGTTGCAGAGCCTGTTGGCCCCGGCAGCACACGGGATAGCAGAGTCTGGGCTGTGTGTGCCGGCAGAGCTGCAGCGTGTGCTGTCCCGTGCCACCCCTCAGCACAGCTTCTGCCTGCCTGCCTGCCTGGGGACCAGCCCGTGGCATGCCTGGTTGTCACCTGTGTGAAGCTGTCGGAGAGCTGCCTGTGGAGTATGATCCAGGCCCTGGAAACCTCTCATCTTCTGGGTACCGTTAGTTGCATACGCTTCAGGTTATTCATAGGAGCTGAACAATTCTGTTGTACTGATTTCTCTTTCTCTGCTTTATTTCATCAAATAAAGAGAACTTTCTGAGGAATCCATAGTTTTTGGATGGAAGACTTCTGCTTTTCCTCTTGATTTCATGTGGCATTCGTGGCTGTCTGTTACATAAGACAGCATAGTCAGATTACTTTTTCCTCCCCTTCTTGTTGCATATTCCGTACCGAAAGTTTTCTTAAATGAGATACCTTTTGAATTTTTTAATAGAGAAAACAAATGAAATTACAATTGTCAGATGCTCCCAGAAAGCTTTTTGGGAAAGAGGTGATCTTCATGATTCCTTCCATTCTGTTTTCCTTGCTTTGTAACTGAAGTTACTTCTGTGAAAGAACTGTCTTTCAGGTTTATCAGCCCAAATACATTTTTCTTATACTTCATACTTCTCTGAAATCTGCAGTGACCTGCAGTCAACCTCTGCTCACTTGAGCTTGACTGTTAAGTGTGCCGTGTGGCAGGCAGAAAGCGTTGTGGGGATGGAGGAGTTTGTTCCTTAGTTCCCCTGTGTGCGGTGTGTGGGCGCAGGTGAGGGTGGTACCATGTCCTGCTGTTTTCCCTGCTGGACAGTCTTGCAGTTGGCATTCCCAGCTGACACCAGGCCGCTCCTGTTGCTGCCAGTCAGGTGGCTGAACTCCAGTCAGAAGTTAGAGCTTGATTTTAGTTTATTTTGCTGGAGTGTCTTAGGGCAACTTACTCAGGTTTAGCCCTCTAACTGAATTGGATGTGGAATGTGGAGAATGCTGCATTACTTTTTGGTACTAAGACAGCAAACTCTTAGTTGCTTAGTTCAAGTATTGAAACATTTCTTGTGCATCAGTACTTTGCTTAACCAAGTGACACTGTAAGAAATAAATGTGACTACTGAAAGGTTTCTTGTAATTACCTCAGTGTTTTATTTGTGTTGATCCTGTTTTTTGTTTTGACTTGTGTGAATAGACATTGCATTTATTTTTGTTTCTCTCTGTTATTCTCTAGGAGCAACATTTAAAATGTTAAAGGCCGTTCTAAAAAAGAGCCGAGAGGGTGGCAAAGGGACCAAGAAAGATCCAGGTATGAATATTATTGTGATGCTTTATAACCCAGGTGAGTTGAGCACTGCAAACCCAGGACTGTCCATCCTGTGGTGCAGCAGGTCCTGTTCTGGGGCAGCTCCCTGTCTGCCTCCCCAGCTGCTGAGTGGGGAGCAGGAGCTGCAGCTCTGGACCTGCCTGCAAGGCAGCTCCAGTGCAATTATTGCTGCATGTCCAGCAGGCAGCACAGGGGAGAGCAGCTGGTTGTGGTTGTTGCCCTAGAAGTGCTGAGAGCAGGCTGTGTGTGCTGTGCTGCCCTAGAAGTGCTGAGAGCAGGCTGTGTGTGCTGTGCTGCCAGCTCCTACACAGCCTGGGGCCAGGCCTGCTGACCACAGAAATGCACTTCAAAGTGCTTATTCCGTACGTTACAAAGAAACTCAACACTGGTTATGTATTATGGGCAATAGAATTTTTATTATGTATGTCTTTTGAAAAAAAAATTATTGAATTAGTGAAAAGTTATTAAGCTGGTTATCAGGTTTCTGGTATGCGCTGGTTTTTGCTTTAACTACAGAGATTTTTTGAAGGTAAAAGTAATCATTATCAACAAATCTTACTTAAAATAAAATTTATTTTAATACTGACCATAAATTTAGTAGGCCACTACTTACCTACATTACCTTCCAGGAAGAAGGGTAACTGAGAGCTCTCATTGCCATTTTCAAGGGCAGAGAAGGCCCAGCAATGCTTGTTGGGGAGGAGCAGTAGCTGCAGATGTGCAGGTGTTTGTGACTGGTATGAACGTGCCTGCTCTGTGCCAGGCGTGCTGAAGTCTTTGCTGCAGTGGCTGAAAAGCTCATGGACTTGAGTTAAAGTGACCTGGTTTTCAGTGTTACATTTTTAACTTCAAACTATTAATGTAGTCTGACATTTCAGATTTTCTGATGAGTTTGATCCTAAATTATCCATTAGAGTAAATTTATGCTCTTTGGCAACATGAACTCCTTACTTCCAGAGTAAAATACAAATAAATCTGAATACTTCTTAAATGTATAAAGGACAGAGCATAATAAAGCTGCCACATCCTTGTTTGCTGGAACCTTTAAAACAACACAATCCTGTTTTCTTGGAAAGCAAGTTGCATACATGTCTTGCATTGCAGCTTTTAAAACTATGAAGTTACACTGAGTCCTACAAGGGGAGAGTATTTTCACTGTTCTTTTGCAAAAATTGGTTCTGAGTTCGTCTGGCAGGTAATATGTTGTTCTTCAGGAAATTTCTGTGGTCTTGTGAAGTTTTCACTCTGCCACAGTTCCTTTCTAAATGACTGAATGATGGGAGCTATGCTGATTAGAAAAAACATTGACACTAGATCAGAGATGCACAGAAATGATCACAGAGCAACACAAAAGGCATCCTGTTACTTTTGTGTGTGCTGCTGACTTGAAGTTACCAGCTGGGATTGTTTAAACAGTGGGCTAAAGATTCCTGTGGTGAGGCTTTCACTGGTACATTTTTTGTTAAAATGCTAGATGGAACTTGGTTTTGGCTCAAAAGGAAAATCAGTCCGTTCAGAATGGCGCTCTGACCAGGCTTTGATTAAAATCTGAAGCTTGGAAAAACCCTTTTCCTGTAGGTCAGAAAGCATGGCTTTTTATTTTAAGATCTCATGACATCTGTCTGTAGTAATGTGTGCAAAATAAGATTTTTCACTTTTTTTGCAAATACAATGCTGCTGTATTTCTGAACAGCAAGAGAAGAGTTAGAGTGTGGGAAGTTTTTTGGTTTAATTTTTGGTTTGGTGGATTTGTTTATTTTTTGGGGGTTTTTTGTTGTTGTTTTTTAAGCAGAGCTCTAGAGTTTCATGTATTAGTTAGATGTTATGGAAACCAGGTATTGGGAGAAATTGGTGAATAGTGCCTGACTAGTGGGAGCTAGAGCAAGGAGGAGTTCAGGAGCAGCTTTTTAAAAGGAAGTAAATAATTGATATGTAATCAGTAAAGTAAATCAGGAAGTAAATAATGGATTTCAGAGATTTTGGGGTTTTTTTTGTATTTGAAGATGATGTGAAAAGTTTGAAGAGAGATGTGTGATTTTATTCTGTTCTGTGTTACACCAGGACTTTCTGTAAAGTTATGTCCATTTATTAGCTTTCTCTGTTGTTCCAAAGGACATTCCAGTTCTTCCAACTGTAAGACATTTCTCCATTTTTAGAAAAGTTGTGAAGCAAGGCAAAGAACATTGGTCTTTGTAGAGCTTATTTTTGTTCGCTCATCTCCCTGGTCTTTAAACTGAAAACAGGGAGAAACTGAAGGGGTTTTTTTGATTGTAGAGTTTTCCAACTTCATGACCCTTTGGATATGGAATAGCATAGCAACAACAGCTTAAAATTTCCTGTTCTCTGAGAGAGTAGAAATTCACCCCAGCGATGGGAATTGACTAGAGAGATAAGACTGGCCATGGCCGCATTAACATTCTTCAAACTGCTGTTGGAGAGGGGAATGCAGTGGTAAATTTAGATGCTTCTCTCAGCTCTGTGGGCACATGGGCTTGATTTTTTGCTTATGAGGTTTTGAGAAATTTTTCAGGTTTTTCAGAGCTTCTGAATGTGGGAGGAAGGAGACAGCACATCTCAGTAGGGCCACCCTGAATGCAGTTGTGAAGACTGCGTGGTCTTTTTTCAGTATATTCATGGTTCAGGGGTGATACTGAGCAGCTAGAAGGTAGTAAAGTCTCCATGGGTCATAGTGGGCAGCCCAGCCGGCGTAGGAGGGACACCAGTGATGAGTTGCAGCTGCGCCTTGACCACATGTGACCATTTGGAGTCAAATTGAAAGGGGTTTAGGCTAAACTGCAACAGCTTAAACTGAAGTAACCCCAGTTGTCCCATGGGTTGCATGAAAGGAACGCCTGGAAGTCTGCGTAATTTAGATCTGAGTGGGATGATTCCTGTTTTACTGAATAGAACTTCCTGTTTGTGTGTTAACTCTATTTTATGAGTTTTACAGCTGGTAGGCTTGTGGAACTTGTGTGAGTAGGAATGGTGGTGTTTTTTTCTGGATTGAAGGCAGGCACAGCTGTAATATTAAAAATTGTAAAAGGGTTAAAGGACAAAAGAAACAACCCTAACTGTTTTAACAGTACTTTGTGTAGATTTTAATACTAGAATTTCTCATTTGCCCTGACATAAGGGCTTAAGAGCTGAAGTTGTGTGTAACATTTTTGAAGTCTAGCTGCTGGGAATGTTGATTGCAGGTTTTAATAGATTCTTAAATTCAGGGTTATCTTGAAAAAGAGGGTTTCAAGAACTAGTATTGATACTTTGAGAGAGAGACAGATGCTCTGCTGAAGAGTAGTAGAATGTCTTGGTAAAAATAACTTCTGCCCTGATCAGATGGAAGGCTGTCACGTGGGAATGTCACTTTTTGAAAAATAATACCTCAAGCAGCACCAAAAGCAGTAGTTATATAGTTGGGCTCAGACCGTAAAGTTGCTTCAGCAGAAATTCTTCTACAACAGTCTTGTAATAAACCCATTTTAAAATGGGCTTATTTGGATGTGTCTGGGAGGCATTGATAGCTAGGTAGGTGGCTGTTGTAGAATTAGATAAAATCTAAATGAAGCAAAATTAGTGTGTTTAAACATGCGCATATGTAATTATCAATGTGCAAACATATATGAACACAGGCGAAAAGAGCTGTGCTGGCAGCAAGTTACATGTAGAGCAGCTTTTGCAAGCAAAACTTAGAGATGTTATTTCTAAATGTGGATTTGAAGATAAGGTGGTTGGTATCCTACTTGGGTAAACAGATATGCCAAACAAACAAAATTTCAAACAAACTAAATTTTTTACGCAGACATAAAACTTTTTCTGCATCCACGTTTTTTCTGGTTTTCTGCAGCATGGAGAAACCTGTCTTTACAGTCCTTCAGACATAGTTATTTCCATACAACAGACATAACTATCTGTAAGTTGATTTTTCTTTTCTCTTGTCCTTCTTTGCATTGGTGATGTACATACTTGGTAAAGGACAGAACCTGAGGGGGAAAAACCCTCAGTCTGCACCTGTAACCTTAAAGTAACAGAAAACTGTTTGGGCAATGTTTGAAACCAAGCAGGAAGGGAGTAAACAGAAGCAAAGTAAAAAGTGGTACTATCTCCTCTTTGTTAGCTTATTGTCATCAAATACATGTTATCTCTTTAAGCTCTTCCAAAGTTTCCTAGTCCTCTAGAGATTGCTGGGGAGGTGTCTCTCCAGTGGGACATGGCAGAGCTGTCTCGCCTTGTGCCCACTGCTGAAGGGTGCGTGCTCTCATTCCTTGCTTTTTGTCTTTTGCTTTGCTTTGTTAATGGACTTTATTTTCTACATTTAGGGTAATCTCAGGTCTTTGTTTCTGCCCTGTGTTTCTTTCTACCTACCATAGAATTGTGTGTTTCTGCTCTCTCTCCTATGTTCTCATAGTTGAGATTTACTTGTTGACCAGTTTATTTCCTTGAGGTTTTTAGCTTGACCTCTGTAGTCACAAGGAGATCTTCTGCCTCTGGCCTCAGCTGAAAGCAGCTGGCTGTTTTTGTTTCAATATAGCACAGAAATTTTTTGTGTTAGTGACACAGTTCAAGCAATCAGAGCCAGAAGAACTGTTGTTCAAGTTCTGCTAGGTTACCTGTAAGTCCTGTCTGTGCCTATGAAGAAGTGATAGTATAAAGAATGTACATAATAAGCTTCAGAATATAAACAAAAAGTACTTCTTAATTATGATTGGTTTAGAAATTCTGCAGAGTTACTCATTCTTAAATGCTTAAAAATGCTTCAGAGATAAATTTTTATTAGTATTTCCTGTTGGGTTTCTGTACTGCCAGCTGCTTTCCAGTATGTAATTACATTTGTTTTCTTTAACTGTCCCAAAGTCAGCAACTTGCTTGCATTTGAGAATCTGCCTTTTTTTTTTTTTTTTTTTTTTTTTTTTTTTTTTTTTTTTTTTTTTTTTTTTTTTTTTTTTTTTTTTTTTTTTTTTTTTACTTATTAAGCAAAATATCATTCAGTATAAAATACATGTAATGTATTTTGATTTTAAAAGAAAATAAAATCCGGTATATTAAGTTTTTACAGAACATACTCAGCTATTTCAGATGGCTTTGTAGTAGCGTGACCATTGTCGTTCTGTTGACCCAATATCAGGCCTGAGGGAACACGAATAATGGCAGTATTGTGCTTAGTTTGCAGTGTTCTTCCTGCACTAAATCCCATCAGAAGTTGAACATCAAATGTAGTACATGGTATGCCTGGAAACTTCATTGATGTCAGTAGAAATTCAGTGTGGTAAGTAGTTGGGACTTTCAGGTTTTCCAGCTTCAGGGCTTGTTAGATATTAATAGTAGTGGTCAAATAACAAGGGACAGATTATTATGTCAACCAAAAGATGATGTTTAGAATGCAGCAACGTAGTGCTTTAAAGGCAAGGAATCTGGAGAAACAAGATGGGTGGTTTTGGTTTCTGAAAAAAAAGTTATTGAAGTACTTATGGATTTGTATACATCAGACTTTCAGTGATTGCCTGCATATTTAGATTTTTTAAATTATTATTTGGTCTGCAAAAGGGTCCATATTAATAAATCTTTCTTGTGTCTTGTTTGATTCAGATCTGGTAGATCAGACCTAAATTTTTTCAATACACTTTGAGACTTAGTTTTCATTTGCATTAGTTTCCTTCTTATGTTCAGGTATCTTCATGTAGGTATCTTTAGCTTAAATATGGGTGTACTGACTTCTAAATGTTTGTATAGAATGGAGGCTTTATTTCTGCATTATGTTCCATTGCAGGCTGGCATATCATCAGTTATTTTTGTTTGTCTGCCTTGCCCTTTAGGAATGTTGTATACTGAACAAGTTGGATGAAATCTGTGAATTCAGAATTTCTTCTCTTTTATTCACATCATCAGATACAATTAAGAAATTGAGATTATACTTAGTATTCTTTTTCATAAGTAAAATGGCTTTCAAAGGCACGAGCTGTGATTGCTTGTATGAGGTTCCACCACCCCTGTTTTACTTTCTCCTTTTCTTTTTAACCAAGGCCCCAGTTGCGTGCCTGGTGTGCAGCACTGGGGCAGCACTTGGCATGATAAACAGAAATGTGCTGAAATTCACTGTCACTGGGTTTTGGGGTTTTTTGTTTGTTTTTTTTTTTTTTAGTTTGGTTGGTTTTTTATTTATTGTTTTTATTGCCAGTGGTAACTAAATTGCTACTCTGAAAAGTGAAGCTGCTGTACAGAGCAGCCTAATTTTTTCTTAACACCTAGACCTACTATTTAATCTTTATTTTAAAGCTGAGTGTTTGAAGAATTACTTGCCTGTAGCAGTAAAGGTTTGATTCTCAGCTGACTGTGGTCAGCTAAATGCAGCTTTTAACACCCCTGTCTTGCATTATATCTAACTCAGCATTTCTGAGGAATACACTCTGAACCCAGCTGACAGCATCAAGGTACCTTTCTGGAAAACCAAAAGGCCATTAAATAAAGTTTGCCTTTTAAAATCTAAATATGTAAATTCAATTGGCTTTTTCTGTCCAAATGCTCTGTGATATTAGGCTTTGAATTTTAAGAGCAAAGGACATTAGTGCTGCATGAAGTACACATTCACTGTCTGGAACATTGAACTTGGAATGGAATACTTTTAAGTTTTGGTTTGATTTTTTGTTGTTACTCTAAAAGTACCTTGCAACAGAAGATGCATTGTTTCATGGTTAAAATATGGAGCTGGTTTTGATTATCTTGTGTTGCTTTGCCCACTTTCAGCTGCTCTTGTCAGTTATTTAAGAGCTTAAGCTTTTTTGGTGAGCATTCAGTATTTAATGTGGTGAATGTCTTTTCAGAAGCTAATTCCAGTGATGTACCATGTACATATAAAAACCACCCCTCAAAAAAAATTCTGCCCTTGAAACACATATGCAAATTACTTCAGTGGTCCGAATAACCTCTCTTTTTCCCTGTTTTTTTTTTGTTTTTTTTTTTTAAGACCTACAGGAGAATGTTAATACTTTGTGTACTGAAAAAATAATCCAGGGTGCAGAAATAAATGCCAGAAAGTGAGCAAATAATGTCAAGTACAAGCAGAGTTGGCAAAGGTTAGCCATTTAAACCATTTATTCTAATTTTACTGGGTTGTTTCTCACTCATTGCACTTCACTGCTTCCTTTGCTCAGGCCGTAATGCGTTCTCTTCCCATTCCCTGCTAGTTTCTCTCTTTTTCTGGTCTTCCCAGAGTCTCGAGAGCAAAAGAATTAAATGCTTCTCTCCCCTCATGCGTGTATTTTCCATGCCAGCAGCCTGTGTCCTGTCCCAGAGGGCTGGCTGTGGATGGCTCCACTTGGCAGGAGTGGTTCTGCAGCTCCTGGTCAGTGTTTGTACTGTGTGACTGGACAGACTGGGACACTGGACTCCCCAAGCCTCCTGGATTGCCCTCTCCTGAAGCTGGGCTGGCTGTGTGTACAAGCACACACATTTCAGTTTTGAAAGACACAACCCTCCTTCAAGGGCAGTGCTTAGTGTTTTACAATGAAAATGAAGCACCTTATACTTGGTCACTGAGCCAGGTTACAGAGTTCTATGTTCACTTGCCTGTCAGTTCTATTGAAAGACTATCAAACCCACTGGGTTTCATAATCCTCAAACAGTTTCTTACTGCTTAGACATAGAAATGCCTTGTTCTGGAAGGGACTTTCCAGTTTGGATGGATTTCCTTGTTCTTACAACTGTTTTCTTTTTCCCACATGTAGTTTTCTTCTGAACTTGTCTGTAAGGTTGCATCTTCTCTTAATATTTGTTAGGGTGAGACACATCCTGTGGAGCAGAGTGGACTTGACTTTGTTAAGACTGTCAGTGGTAACATGTAATCAGTGCTGCATGTGGTGGTGTCCTTCACTCTCTGGGGTTCACAGGGAAGGGAGCCTTGGTCTTCAACAGCATCCTGCACTTTTTTTCTTTTTAATGCATCTGAAACAGAACTACAGAATTTAGGATTTCTTCCATTGTAGCATGATTTTATATCAGATTTTTTTCTTAAGTTGGTTGAGAGTCGTGTTTCACTTTAGTAGAAAGATTAAGGGAAAGAAAGACAAAACAGTCTTTCCCAGAAGGACCTGTTGAGGGAATCCATGGAGTGTAGTTTTCTCTGTGGCTGCTCTCAGTATCCAGGATCGAAGAGGCTGCATGTTCATTGTTCCAGCTCTCAATGTTGTAAAGGTAGTGGTCCTGTTCCTTTGTGTTAAAAAGTGATCTGAATTTCCACATCTGCATCAAACTCAGTTTACACATATTTTGGTAACATAGGTAGCCTCCTTCTGGTTTCTAAGCACCTTAAATTGAATGAAGAATTAGATGCATTTTATAATGTTTAATACTGATATAGACAGGTGTGAAGATTTCCATTTTAGTTATCCTACCTATTAAATAGGATTAGTTTGATCTTAAAGTTCAAGTTCTCTTTTAGAATATTAAGCTCAACAAAATTATTACTGTGGTCAGCCATCCTTGTATCTCTTTGTATCTAAAGGAAAAAAAAAAAAAAGTAGTTTGTAGTCAGATTATGCCATTCAGTTGCATCCTTAGGTGCAGCTAAACTGGGATTTGGTTTTCATTCTCCAAGTTTTTTGTGTGTGATTTTTTCAAACTTTTTGTTTCTGTGGTTGCACTGACCACTGAGTAAGAACTCTAGTGTTGATTGATGCTTGTGGAATGTTTTAGTCGAGAGGCTGCTTGGCAGTGGAAAATGTACAACTCAGAGGTTTTAAAAAAATGGAAGTGGGATTTCACAAGACCTTCCCTTATGTGTTTGTTTTACACCGACAAACTTCCACTCCAGAACTGATGCAGCGTGCTTTATACTCTGGTAGATGCCAGGCAACATCATGTGATTTTAAAGTATTTTTCTGGTAGCTAAAATATTTTAAATTACTAATCCTTAAGTTAGTAATAAGTAATTTTGGGATTTTGTGTTTATGTGGCATCTGCTAGTATCTGGGCATTGTAACAGATTGTATTTTGACAGGTATTTCTCATGCATTTTTCTAGTAATGTTTCCCTAATATTAAATTGCTGTGTGGGAAGCATAATCTATTACTGGGTGGATCCCACAAGCTTGGTAATTTTGGGTTTGTCTTGTCCTGTGTAGAGCCAGGTATGTTACAGGAATTTTCCCATTATTTGAATGAAATGTGGAGATTGGTCATCAGTCCGGTTCACACAAAGTAGAAAGTGCAGGGTTAGAACAAATTACATCTATGGGATAGATTTAGAAACTTAGGAAAGGATGATGTAAGCATGTAAAAAGCTTGGCACACCACCTTATCCTACCTGTAATTGAACTGGAGGCAGCTACCGATGAGGTTCCTCGTGCGGGTCTGGGCGCTGCCGTGCCGGGGCCGTGCCTCTGTTGCTCCGTCGGAGGAGCCGCTGGCTCGGCTCTGCACTCGTTAAGGCAGGGACACCGCAGTGTCCCCAGGGAGCCCAGGCAGCCTGCCCCAGGCATGGAGCCGGCCTTGTCCCTGTCCCTGTGCCCACCGAGCGAAGGAAGCCTCGGAGCCAGCCCTGTCCCTGTGCCCGCTGAGCGAAGGGAGCCTCAGAGCCAGCCCTGTCCCTGTCCCTGTGCCCACTGAGCGAAGGGAGCCTCGGAGCCAGCTCTGTCCCTGTCCCTGTGCCCGCTGAGCAAAGGGAGCCTCAGAGCCAGCCCTGTGCCTGTGCCCGCCGAGCGAAGGGAGCCTCAGAGCCAGCCCTGTCCCTGTCCCTGTGCCCGCTGAGCCTCGGCCTGTTCAGCAAGGGATGCCTCGGCCTGTTCAGCAAGGGATGTGCGCTGTGCCAGGCTTCCACTGGAGCTGCTCTTGGGCTGTCAGGGAGTTCTGGGGAAGGGCTGGTCTGTGGCTGGGGCAGCATTCCAGGGACTGTGGTGTACATGCTCTGCAGGTTCCCTGCTATTCCTGGTGTGCAAGGTTTCTGAGCTCGCAGGTGTGGTGTTGGTCTATTACCTTGAGTGAAACAGCTTTTTAGAAAGGGCCTGGAGGAGCAGAGTGCTGTTCCTCCTTTCTTGGAATGATATTTGGGAATGATATTTGTCTAATAGGTGTCTGTTATTCCACTGTATCATAACTGTTTTACACTTAACACAGGGGTTGTTCTGCTTCAGCAGAATGCAGGACTGTTCAAATAGACTGACCATCACTGAGGATATAACACGCTCAGGCTGAAGCCTTGGCTTTTCTCAAGGTGTGGGTTTTGCTCCAAAGAGCTGCTCTGTCTGAACACCATGGCGATGTGAGTGGTAATGTGCAAAGGCTTATTGTAAAATTGGGAAATGAAGTGATTGAAAAGGGGAATTTCTGTGGTACACATTTTATATTTCTGTCTTTTAAGTCATACTGCTCTCAGAATCTGAGTCATGGAAGCCTGCTCTCCACAGCATCAGGAAAAAGAAAAACCAGAGTATTGCTGGAACAAAAATTCCTAAGATGCAGTAGTGTCTCTATATATTGACTGTAAAATATCTTTCATGTTATTGTCATGATCAAATACTCCTAACTTACTGATTAGAGCTATTTAGCTCCATCCAGCTCTCTTCTGTGTTGTAATGTTTCATATACAATAGAGACAAGTAAATTAATTCAAAATTCAAAAGTCTACTAAGAAGGCAGTGGATTACACAGATTATAAAAGGGAAAAGGGAAAAGATCATAAAAGGGAAAAGAGAAATGAAGGAATTGCAGGTGGATGTGTCAACCCTTTTGTACCCCCAACCTCTCAGCAGTCCACCTGGAATACTTACAAATTCCAAACTGCAGCCTAGATATGTATCTAGTAAAAAGCTGTTAAAAGGAATTCCAGTATTTTTTAGTTACATTTAGCTGCATTACCATTCTACTGTGTTTTTCAACACCTTTTGAAGCAAACTCATATATTCTGTATTGAAAAGTAAGTAATAATATCACCAGTGTTAAATCTGTGTTTAGATCAGCTGTTGTAGAAGTTTAATTTTCAAAAGAACATAGAAGGAAAATTCTTAGCCTCTTTACTAGCACTGAAGGTGGGAAAACAAATCTTAGACTGCCCATCTCTGAGTGTACATATTAGTAATCCATCTTTTCATTACATGTAAGGGGTAATTCAACCCTCCTTTAACTAGTTCAGTAAACAGTATTTCAGGTGGTCCTGGCTTTCATGCTAATGCAGTGATGCTAAAACACCTTTTTAGTTTGAAAAATACTTTTATCTTCATAGGGAATTTGATATTAACACTAAGGATGGAATCTGAAATGTGCTGACTCTGTTGAAAGTGAGGGGGGTTTTCTTCTCATTTTTACTCTTAATTACATTAAGTTAGAATGTTGCTTACTTGTGTATTTACATTTTCCCAGTGGTTATCTGGACTTTGCAGTGGAGGTGGCACGGTAGGGCGAGTCATGCTCAATTGTTTCTGGCAAGTGTTTTCTTGTGTTAAATACTTACATTTCAGTGCAACTCTAGGCTGTTTATTTTGGCACATCACCAAATAGATGACAAAATTTTATTTTTAGCAGGTGACTGCTGCCCAGAGAATGCCTCGCAGGTTACAGAAACATCTGGCCACAATGCAGATTTCCCCAGTGGCGAGCAGCCAGGCTCCCAGGACACTTACAGAACAAACTTGGCCAAAGGAGTCTCAATGTCACTGCCGTCCTCGCCTCTGCTGCCACGGCAGTCCTATCTGATGCAGGCAAGAGCAAACAAGAAGTCTCCGGGTAAGATGAAACAGCGAGCAATTAAAATCTTCATAGCATGTTAACTCAGTTATTGATAAATGCTGCATAAAATAACGTAGTAAAATCATGTTAAACTTTTGCAACAAGAGCAAGAGTAGTGCATGTTTCCAGATTTAAAAAGTAATTGGCTATTAAATAGAATGTATTATTTCATGTGGCAAAAAATTAATCTCTTTGGTGTTGCAGATACTTATATTGAAGTGTCTGAATATGATTAAACCTGGTTATTTATGGTTAGTTAATCAGGTAAAGGACTGCTGCAAAAAGCTTTGTTTGTGCATGTGTTAGTGACTGTATAAGAGTGAGTTTTGTTTGTGGCTTTTACAGTTCAACTGTTTTACTTGTATCTTTATACACAAATGTAGTAATAGATAAATTGCTGTGGAAGTGACAAGGAAGTTGTTAGTTTTCAGTGGTTTTATCCTGTGGTGTCTACCCACTGGTGTGGGAGCCAGACTAAATATGGGGCTCCATGGGGCTCCTTTTATCAGCATTCTGTGCATAGAAATCATTCCAGCACACCGGCATCACTTGGGTTCACTCGGGTCAGAGTGGGAGAGACAAGTGAAACTCTCCAGGTTCCTGTTTCCTGTGGAGACACTCAACAGGTTTGAGTTTATAAGGTCTGGGAACAGAGTGTCAAAAGCTGGGCTTTGTCAGCACAGAAAATGCTGAACAGTTGATGAGTTGTGACTGAAAAGCCATGTTCACAATGTCTGCAGAGTCATTCCACTGTGACCCACAGCCAAGGGAAAAGATTTCCTGTGCTGGGAATGAATTGGCATTTAAGCATCATTATTTTGTACAAAGACCTAACCAGGTGATAGGAGGCTGACAGAAACATTGTGCTATTCCTTTGACTTTCACCAAACTCTAGCTAATGGAAGATGATTCAATATAAATTAGCTGTCTGGTATCTGGGACAGGGGAAGTAACAGGATTATACAGATGTCCTAATTTCAAAGCTCTCTATTTCAGTAGCATGACAGCAAGTTACAGATCTCTCAGGATGTGGTGAGAGAAAGAAGAAAGGACTGCGCAGTAGGCTGAAGTAGTGTTCTGAAGTTGGGTTGTAGTGATGAAGTTGTCCAGCAATGGTAGAACAAAATTCTAATTTCAGTCCTCCCAGTTGAGCTTCTTCTACTACAAAGCTAGCATGACCATTGTTTGGATTGGTTATCTTACAGGTGTGCAGATAAAACAGTATTTGTTCTCTTAAAGGGGTAATAGTTGATTGTAGTCTGATTTAGGAGGCTCAACTAAAAGAATGAAAATACTGATTTATAAGGGATGTTCCAAAAAAATGGATTATGGCATTTAAGATATGAATGAAAGATGATGCTGTTGCACTTGAAGAAAATGTTTGCTGCTTTCCTTACTTTAATGATACAATAATGCTTTAACAGAGAAAGGATTCCTTGGAAATCAGTGAATTTCCATCAGTGAATGCCAGAGGTGACTCCTAGGAGAATCTTGCATAAATGTACAACAGCACTTTAGTAAGTTTTGAAGTTAAACTTCAATTAAAACTTCTAATTAATGAGCAAATTAATCCTCATACTGATTCTTGAGACTAGACTAGGTCAGAGAACTGGTGTCATCTCAGGCTGCAGTTCTGTGCCCTACCCTTGGGAGCCCTGGGGACTGTTCCTCCTGCAAGCACTAAGCTGTCCCAGCTCCAAGGTCCTGCATCAGGCAATTTCTCGGGTCAGTACAGCTACAGATCCACTTAGTCCTGACAAGAGGGAAAAGATGGAGCTGCGCAAGTTACAATGATCTTCTGAGACATCAGCTCTTCTGCAGTCAAAAAAGCATTAAGAATTACTAGCAAAGCAATAGATGACTTTAAAAAATAGATGACTTATTGGTATGGAATTGTATAAATCTGTAGTTTGTCCCCTTTGGGAGGAGACGAGCTTTAAAAATCTGCACTAGATTTAGGACAGAGCTAGAACAGGTTTCAGGAATGACTGTCGGTGTGGGATGGCACTGAAGAGAAGTCACGGTAACAGGCTGGAGTGGTGTTTGTCCGCCTAGGAGAAAGGCAGCTGTAGGAAGGAGACAGTGCAATCACTGTGTCTGGCAGCGTTGTGTTCACCTGCTGATGTTGCAGAGTGTGAGAGAAAGGCTGGAGTTCCTGGAACAAAAATCCATCCAGAACTCCTAAAGAGCAAGTAGCCGCTTTTGCCTCAGGACATGATAAGGCACTCAGCAGCAGTCATGAGAGCATAGCAGGGAGTGTGTTTTCCCTTACTGAGATTCCTCTGCAATTTGCTGCTGATAAAGCCCTGTCCGGGATGAACATTCCGTCAGACCTGATTCAGCCATCCTACCCTTCCGTAAAAGAGCTGCTGTTCTGCAGATGCACTTCACATTTCAATGAGTCCTTTTCATCCAAGGGTTACTTCACGTGTCCTGTTCTAGATTAGTGCATGAACATAAATTTACCATGAATTCTCCTACTTGTTGCAATGTTGTATATTGGATTTGCAAGTACTGTAAGTCACTTCCGCAGCAGTTTGTGAGGAACAAAATTCAATAAAGGATTTCCTCCACAGCTTAAAGCATGAGTGTTAAAAATACATCCCGACGGTCTTTCTGTATTGATCTAATTTTACAACTGCTACACAGTTTTTTTGGTTCTTTTAGGATGAGTGCTTTTTGTTGTCCAACTTTGATATGTTTGATTATACTTCTGCTTACAAATGACAGGTGGTGGACTATTGTCTCCTTAAAGAATGAGATTTTGTTTCAAAGGAATGCATTTTTAGCTGCTTTCACCAGGGCCAATGGCCCTTATTTTTGTTAGACAGTAGCATTGGAAGAGCCCCCTCTGGTATTGGTGCCGAGCTGTTTGTGTAAAAAGTGAAATTGACTCAAGAATCTCTACTACAGTCCTATATCTGTTCATATAGGACTGACACTTCCTCACCAGTATTTCTTTGCTAAGAAGTTAGGTTGTCACCATGTTCCCATATTGCGCTTCTAGGTGGAAATCTGAAAGAGCAAATGGGTCCAGCCAGATCATTCTGGGCAAATGATGTGTTACCCTGTGATGGGGTGGCCAGGCCTTCACAGCTCTGTGGCGGTGTGACCCTGGGAGCCTGAGGCCACAGAGAAGAGATGCAGCTTTTCTTTAAAAGCAGTCACGAGTCTTAAAGTGCTCAGGAAAAAGAGCAAGAAATCAATGTCATTTTCAGAGACTTAATGTAGCATCTGAGGCTGCTGCCAAAAGGAAAGATGGGATGCTTAATGTGGCTGAAATGCCCCAGCCTAAATATAGGGTAGGGTTTTATTAAACAAAGTGTGAGAGGGCTTTGGTGTGCCCTTGAACTCTGAACCAAGGAGAAGGATGCATTTTGAAGACCTGAACTGAGGAAGGGAAAAGTCTCTTTATGAAGGGCAATGTGGGACAGTTGGTATCAGACCCACAGTCCCTCTGCAGTGCTCCCTGAAGGGGGTTTGCTCTGTTAGTGTGGGAAGTGCAGAGCAGGAGTTGGCATGGTTGAGAGCCGAGGTGTAGTCCTGAGTTACACATCAGTACTGAGAAGAGTAGGAAGACCACCTCCTAGGGTTACATGCAGTATGCAGCTTACACACCACATACAATGGGTTTGTTTTCTAGCAGCCTTCGTGTTCTGAGCCTTCTGGAGCATGTGTTTCTCATGAGATTGGAAGTGCAGCAGCTCGCTGATCTTTGTGATAACAGCTGTGTGTGTAAGAAGTAATTTCTCTCCTTTTTTTACATCATAGAGAATAGATACAGGACATAGGAACCTTGTGGTCCATGTGGAAACAGTTCAGTATGCTCCGTTCATTCCCACTGCAGGTCTGGTCAGGAAGCCCAAGTATGTGGAGAGCCCCAGGGTGCCAGGTGAGGCAGCCCTGGCCCTGCAGAGGAGGCCAGAGCCGGGAGAGCCCAGCGCCAGTGGTGAGCATCCGCCCGGCGAGCGCCTGTCTGTCCACTTGCTGAGTGTCTGTCTGCCCGGCTGGGCTGCCTTGTGCTGTGGGTGAGAGATTCATTCTGTGCTGGGAACAGGCTGTTGCAGGAGGAGCTGCTTGCTCCTCCTCACTTCCTAGGGCTGGTCACGGGCTGCAGGCTAAGTGATGTCCCAGTGTCATTAACTGCCACATAGAGCAAAGACCTTCTGGCATTCTTCTGAACTTTTTTTTAATTATAAATTAACTCAAATCTGTAGCTTTGCATTCCTTTCATGCTTCATTTTAGAAATTTTGTAAAAGTTTGCTGATTAAGGCCGTAACAGTTATGTTGGCAAAGCTGGGAGAAGCCACCTCCGTAGAGTTAATTGGCTATCTTGGAAAGTTTTGTGTTGGTTAAATCTGACCAGTACATGACAGAGTGTGGCCGTTACAGCAGGTGTCCTGACATGTGTCAGTATATGTCATGTATTTTTAGATTAATTTTTAAGTTTAACTAACCTCATTAAGGTCAGTGGATACTACTGATGATGTTCCAGGGGAAAATTCTTTTTTCTTCCTTTTGTTTCAAATTTAAAGGAAACTACCATTAAAAAAAAAAACAAACAGTGTTTTCTTTCCAAAATATAGGTGCTTAGTAGCAGAAATAGAACTATTTGAAATTGTTTTCACCATCTGCTTGATATAGTATAGTTAGCCTGGTTGCTCTTGTGCCTTCATCTTCACAACCATCTTCTAGTGCTGGCATTAAACTCTAGGTCCAGGTGGGAGAGCATGTAGTCTTCATCCCCTAATTTGAGGGTGACCATGTTGTGATGTTCCTGCTCTCACAGAGCTGTGCTCCCAGGTGATGAGGCTGAGGCTGCTGGAGATCAGCACCAGTTTTTTCTGTTCAAGGATCGAACAGTGGATGCTGGGTTGAACACCTTGGGCTCTTAGTTTTGGTCTTTGTTACTGACTGAATTTGGTAGTATGCCTAACATTTACTCAGACTTGTCAGATGTTATAATTTTTCTAGTAATGATAGTAATAATTTCTGTAGTTTTGAGGGAAGAATGAAGATGCTGATTTCACTAAATGTGGTTTCCAGGATTGTGACTTAAAGATTACTTTTGATCTTTAAAATTGCTTTTTTAAAGAGAAAATATATTTTCCAGGCTAATATTTGAAGGCCTGTCAATTTGTGAAACTTCTGATATTAAAAAAAACCTTTTGCTATCTACTTTCCTCGATTTACTTCTTTTGGGATTAAGTGAGAATCAATTTTGCAGAGTAAAACCTAAAGCTGTCCACAAAATTAAGAAATGCGTGCATTCAAGTAGGCATTGAGCTGTAGTGAAATAAAGACGCAGGGTTGACTGGTACTGCGCAGGTTGGCAAACTTCGGGGTTTATGTCACTCATAAAATTGGGCTGCTGTTGAAGTAGTGCTTATGGTCAGCTGTTCAGTTACAGTTGTTATTTTGTGTTTTTCTTCCAGACTGCAGCTTGGGGAAAAACGTGCTGTTTGCAGTTACCACTGAGTGTCAGCTCTGTCTTACATGGTTAGAGACTACATGCTCCTCACGGAGATTAAGCATTGTCCTGAAGCTGCTCTGGCTCAGTGACACTGTGCAGGGAAGGCCAGGGTACAGTTCAGCTGGGTTGCTTTGTGGGTTGCCCCCTCACCCTGGCTCCTCTTGGTGGTGGGGCAGAAGGTGCTGCGGCTGAGGGCCTTTTATCTCCTCTCCTAAAATTCATCCCTAAGTCTGGGCACCTACTTCTCTCACCTGCTGAGGCACTCTGTAGCAATTGGGAATTGTTTGTTGCACAACGTCTCCAGAAGGTAAAGTGCTAGAGCAGTTTGGGTGTCTTTGCTGGCTCCCAGCAGCGGGGTGGCACCAGCAGCCCCGGTGTGCTGGCTAGGAACTGGCCCTGCAGCTACTCCTCAGTGTCCCCCTTGGCAGTTCTGAGGATAAGAGCTCCTACTGGGAGCTTCTTCTCCAAGTGGTAGGGTGATGCTCCTTATTTAATTAGCTGTTTATACCTGAGGATGGGACAGGCCTATGTATATATATTTTTTTAATAATGGAGGAGAGAAATAAATGCCTTGTAAATGTTCCTGTCAGAGCAGGTGGTCATAGGTTGGTGGGTGATGCCAGATTGCTGGCATCAAAGAAGGAAAAGGGCTGGAAATGCTTGTTTGTGAGATGCAATCAGCAAGAGTGTGTGCCAGGGCAGAGCTGTGCTTGGCTGCTTTTGTTGCAGGTTGCCTCATTTTGAGTTTTGTCTTGTTATATCTGTTGAATGCTAGAAGACATTTCAAAGCACTGTACTGATAAAATTAAATATCTTTGTGACAGAAGAGCTGGGACTTTTAGAGCTGGTGTCACATCTTTTGCATAGCAAGCAAAACAAAAATGTATGGTACTAGTTCTGGTTACAGACATCTATGTTATTAACCTCTACTCTTCGCATTTTTATATGACAGAAATAGAATTTCAGTTTGCCACAGAGCTTTGATAGCAGTGAGCTTAATGCTGCTTTTAGGAGTATCGTTGTGTTATGTTGCTCATCAGTGCAGTGATGAACTGATTGCACTTAAACATTTCTGATTTGCCTGGCAGGTAGGGTTTTCCTCCCATAGATTTGTGCAGTTATGCGGAGGATCCAAGATCCACCAGCAATTAAAAGTCTGATGGACAATTTGGTTGTACTTGTTCCACCTCTTTTAGTAGTTCCCAAATAAAAGACTCTAACCTTCAACTTTTTTCCTCCCAATCCAAAGCAAAGCCTGACAAAGACTCAAGCTGTTCTCCTGCAGCGCAAGAATTGATGACAAGATTGGGGTTTTTACTGGGAGAAGGGATCCCAACTTCTGCTCACATGGAAGAGAAAAGCGAAGTTATGGTAGGATAATGGAATATAATCTTTTAATGTTCATTCTGTTTCAGAGAGGACTGATCTTGTCTATCTGCTAGTTGCAGTTACTTGATTTCCAAATACCATCCATTTAAATAGAAAGATAGTAATAGAATTGGACTTCAGTTATAACATGTTTGTTTTCAAAAATTCAAGATCAATTCACAATTTCAAAACACAAACTGAAGAGATTTCTCATCAATTCTGGAGGTTAAATCTAGTCTACTATGAATGTGAATAGCTTCTAGAATTCTCTCTGCTTTTAGTATTTAGGAGGAAATTTTTGCCTTCTCTTTTCAGTGATTTCTAAGAATGGAGAAGGCCAACATTTTGTTAAAATGGGAGCATGCTTGGGGAGAGGGGTGTGTTTTATTTCTTCCTGAGAAGTTCAATTAATCAGACAGTCCTTCTCTGTCATTTGAGGTAGAGGGATTGGAGTGAAGCAGGCAGCTACTATCCACATGAAACTCATCTGCTAACTAAAACTTCACAGTGACTACCAACCTCTGCTCCTCCCCCTTGCTCTCTCCACTTTTAGTGCCAGCCCTCCTAAATCCTTGTGCATCAGTTTGGGTTTTCACACTGATAGTGAAAAATTAATAAGACTGCAGTTCTTGGTTTTTTCAATTCAAAGAATAAATACAAGAGGTGGAGGGGAGGGGTATCCATTAAAGTGTTAAATAGAGAAGAGATCTGCCTCACTACAGCTTTTTTACTGAACTATGAAAATCCCTTTTTAATTCAGTAGTCACTTTTTAAGAGTAATATGAAAGATTAAGATTCCCAATCTAGACAAAGCTTTCACTTCTTGAAGTTTTTACTTGAAAAATGGGCTCTTTGCTTTGCTCTTATTCTACCTCAGCTCGAGGTCTCTAGTTTTCAGCCCGGCAGGGTCCTGCCTGCTGTGCAGTGAGCCTTTCTTGCTCTTCCCTGGCAGTGTGCGGTCGCCAGCCAAGGAGTGAGTCCCTGTTCCACCCTCACCAGCAGCACGACGTCGCCCAGCACGGACAGCCCCTGCTCCACCCTCAACAGCTGTGCTGGCAAAGCAGCAGCCAACAAGGGCAGTCCCTGCGGCACCATCAGCACCCCCAGCTCCACCCTGGAGAGCAAGGACAGTGGCATTATAGGTGGGCATTTGCATTGGCACGTAGTAGAAATTAGTTTCCTCTTAACTGCACAAGTCTCAGCAGCTGCTTTATGTCACTGTGTTCAGTTTTACACTGTCTGTGGGTCCCATTTTGAAAGATTGAAATCCTGTTCTTGGCTACAACAGCTGCTGTTATGTGTGCATTTCTCTTCTTTTGTTTTCCTGATGCAGTTCTAATTTCTCCACTTTTTCCTTGGAAATAATTAATTTCCTCTGTTTTTCCTCAATTTCTTCTTTTCTTATGCCTTTTTCTTTTCCATTCCAGAGGTCTTAACAGTGCTTTTCATAATGGTGAAGCACAGCAGGGCATGAAGTTGATTTAATTTCCAGCTGAAGAAACAGTAATTGATGTGATTTCTTATGAGAATAGCCTAAATTAAACTGTTTTTAAAAAGTGCAGACTTTTGAGTAATTGGCATGAAAATGAAGCTAATATGGGACATTGTGGAAGAGATGAAATGGTGTGATCCTCTGTTGAAAGATGGCTGAATTGAGGGTGTATGTGCATCTTGTGTGGGGAGTCCATGACCATTGGAGGCAGCCACCCTCACAGCCCAACTGTTACCAGCTCCTTGTACCAACCACCTGAGTGAAAATCATTTTTACTGATCAGTTACCCTAAGAGACGTTGTTTGTCATGGGTCAAAAGATTCCTGTATAAAATTTAAGTGTTTCAGTTGAAGAAAATTATACTCATTGCATGTCAGATTGATACTTGATCAACTTTGTATAAGATCTAGTTTTGATATAGTGTGATCTTGATGTCAAGAAAAGGATATATCAGAATTGTTGCTTTTGGAAAAAGAGCACAATTGTAGATACTGATATGAACATACTAGCCTGACAAGCTTGAAATAGTCCAAGAGTATGTCCATGCTCTAAATAAGGTCAGAATGGCCTCATGTTTGTTTAAAATAGTGTGCTGGCCTGACAACATCATTACTACATAACCTTGTAAGTACCAGTGTTTTAAAGAAAAAACTTTAGAGCAGTGATAAAAGTTACTTATTTAACTACTGGAAAGGAAGGATGAGTGTATGAGTGCAAGAGCAGGGGGAACGTCCTGGTGGCTCCTTCAGTCAAGTACGTGTGGTTCATGGCTGCAGGACCACGTGGAAATCATCTGCTGCTCCTCTGCAGAGCTGCTGTATGTGTCTCAAATTCCAGAGGAATTGGAACACCCCCTGTCTCTTGGCTACCCATGGCAGCACCCCTTACATCTATAAAGGCACAAAACCAAGAAGGGAAAGAAAAGGCACCTTTCTGCTAAGTGACCTGTGCTTTTGGCTTTTATATACAAGTATGTCTGTGCATTCAAATTTGTTATTAGTCCACGTGCATTTTAAATTATGTTTAGCAAGTGTATGTTTTCTAATGTCTTTGACAGAGTTCATCCAGCCATGAAAATATCTTGCTCCTTCGTGCTACTTATGTGGGCCTCCTTTGTATTTCTACTCCTGCAATGTTTTCCGGACCAGCAGACTGATGGGAAATTGGTCTTTTCTCCCTTTTCCTCTTTTTTGCTTACAGTTCAAGTTTCCTTTACTTTTCCAGTGTTTTACTGCTGTAGCTGAATTCTTCTTTGCTTCTGTTGAAGTCGATGTCATAGCAGTAAAGGCAAGTTTTAAACTTCCGCAAGGAGCAGAGCAGGAGAAAAGATTGGGCTGCTGGCCAAAATAAAAGCTTTGCTGGATCCTTGCTGCTGTGTTAGGATGGAAATCTTGAGCAGCCAGGTTTCCTGGAGCTGCACTTCACTCCAAGAGGAATCAAGGTTTTAAAGATTTTATACTTCAGGAGAAGCCAGATTTTTTTGACACAACAATAAAAATAAAATAAATTTGTCATGTGGAAGTGCAATCTAAGTGTGTGCAAAGATTAATGGGGTGCCTGGAAAGTTGGGTTTTTTCTTCTACTGCCTCTAAATGGTATGTTATATTGTTGGTATTTCTTAGAATACGAGCTGTTGACTTGAAGCATCCAATCTTCTATTTCTTATGAATGTGAGCCTAAGCTGGAGGAGCACAGAGTTGTACAAGTACCTCACCATCCTGCATGGCTGAAGCTTCAGTGCAGCTGGTGTGGAAGAACAGTTGGTCCTTCCTTGGCTGGACCAGGCTCAGCATTGCAGGAGCCACCCCTGTGGTTGCATTTTGTTAGCAGTCCAGTATGCCAGAATGTTTTCATTTAGAATGGGCTGATTGAGTGTAGAATAGCCACAAATATGGCTTTAACTTTTAAATTGGTGGCCTGGGAAGGACCCAGAGTTCACACAGATATTATAGTTTGAACTGGTGTTGATTTTTTAATTTTTTTTTTTTTTTCTGATCCTGATGCCCTTTCATCCTATTTTCCTCTGTTGCATTAAAGTGTTCAAAATGCATTGAGTGTTGGCTTAATCATCAATAGATATTTGTTGTTCAGTTATTTTGTGAGAGTTTAATGTAAGTAGTTGAAAAAAATTTAAATTAAACAGAGGTGTTTCAGTATTAGTCATACAAAAAAGTGTATGTCTGCAGTGTTCCTAATTAGGCAAGGAGGTTAGCATAGTTTTATCAAACATTGCTCAAGTAGGTCTTCAGGAATATAAAGTCTTCACATTATTGCAGGAGGCCTTGATTAAATACAATCTCAAACAAGTACAGACACCCTGATAACCCTCAGCTACCAAACTGGAACATTTGGATCCCACTGGATAATGCAGTTGGTGTTGTCTCTCATCCAGGGAGTCACTGCAGCAGCAGAAACTACTGCTCTGTACCACAGCATCCAAGAACACCTCAGTGGTCTTAGCTGCCTTTTAGCTGAGAGCATCTCTAGGTCTGTGTTTCTTATTGCCTAACATATGAAATTTTAATGGCAGAAAACACTCCCTTTCCCCCCAGCCTTTATTTGAGCCTCTGATTTATACTGCAGCACTCCTTAAAATCATAAATCAATATGTTTAATAGAATCTGAAATTTTATTAATATTCTTTACTGTTCTGATTCATCATGCATTTACTTCTGTTTGCTCTTTCTGACAGTGAAATAGAATAGGTGCTTAAGAAAGGAACAGTAAATAGCTTACTTGCTTGAAGATTTCTATCAAGATTGGTTTGCTAGGTATATGAGTATAGGCTGATTGTCATTCTGATGTGATTATGTATTTTAGGTGAGACGGACCTCTGAACAACATTGAATTTTTGTCATTTTGTCATTCACAATACCATTTGAGAATGAAAATTCTTACGTGGGTGCGAAATTCCTCTGACTTGGGTTTTTTCCCTCTTTTTCAGCCACTATAACAAGTTCATCAGAAAATGATGATCGTAGTGGATCCAGCTTAGAATGGAGTAAAGATGGGAGTCTCAGAGCTGGAAAACACCAAGGCATCAGCCGTGATCGAAGAACAGATAATTGTTCACCAGTTGCAGAAGAGGAAGCCATTGGCTCTTCTGAGAATTTGCCAAAAGAAGTACCAATGGGAGAGGGTCCCCTTCCTTACACTCAGAGTTCTGCCTCTTTAATAATGCCTCGTCCAAACTCCGTTGCAGGTAAAGTCCTAAGGTCAAAACCCAAGGGTGTTCTTAATGATAGGACATTTCTTTTGAGTCTTTCTATTGTTAGCGTGAAAGTATCTCTATAGGACAAAAAGAAAAAGGCCTATGTTCTGAACTGAATAGATAAGCATTACCTCATTTGTTTAAAACTGTGGTCCAGAAGGCTCTTACCATGCTTTTTGGTAGGTATTGATTAGGTTAGGACTTTTGAAACACTTCAGAAGTCCATCAGTTATTCCAGGACACTGCCTGGTGATGGGTGGTGTATTAGCAGGTTATACCTGAACCTGCTCTAACACTTCTGACCTCGCTGATGTGGTTGTTCCTACAGTAAAAAAGAAAACTCCCGCAATGGGAGAGCTGAGGGCCATTTAAACAGGGGAAAACCCAACTAAATCTTTAGTCAACTCGATTGAAACGCATTTTGTAAATGTTGCAATGTGAATTACTTTGTTGCCATTGTCTAGAAAAACTTCACTGTAAGTAACATGCAGATGAAGGACTGTAATAAATAATAACATTCCTTGTAACTTGTGTTGAAAGAATAATAAGCTTCAGTTCTTTAATGCTCTAGCAACAAGTTCAACCAAATTGGAAGATTTGAGTTATTTGGATGGACAAAGAAATACTCCTTTACGAACTTCAATTCGCTTACCTTGGCACAACACCGCTGGCGGAAGAGTGCAGCAGGAAGGTAAAGGCAGAGATATTTACACCTGTGTCTGTCTGGCACAGTCACACATTCCTTCAGCAGTTTGGAGCATGGGTGGGCTGCGAGCTTGGTGAGCAGCCCTGTCCTACAGTGTTACTGTGGAGTGCTCCTGACGAGTCACTCTGCGTGTCTGCCAACAAGATGCTTGCTTGCACTCTTTCCTGCACTATGCTGTGATTCAGAGATGGAATGTGTGTGCATCTGTTGCAACCAATAACAATTAAAGGCAGAAAAATTTAACTGAACTCCTAGTAAAACTGATCTTGAGGATTGTATGTAGATACTATGCGGCCCTCTTCCATTTATGGCTTTTCACAGACATAGATTAACCCTGAAACAGAAGTTGTGTAATATTACGTTTGGCTAATGGATCCTTAGAGCATATTATTGGTGAATATTATTATTCCTGTAAATTTAATGTATTTTATGCAATCAAACCCAAATTCTTTCCTAAGTCATCAAGTGTTTCCCAAATGTATATATAAAAGTAATCAAAGGTGTAACTACTGATCCTGTGACTTGAAAAGTATAGAAGAACAAGGTAGTAATTTTTTTTATTACTTTAAGGGGTTTTTTTAAACAGAAAAATTATGTTATTCTACATACCTTTTTCTGTTTCTCTGTAAATGTCTTTACAGATTTGAAGACCTAATACTGTGATGCTCAGCACATAGTTCACTCTAAACTGAAAAATTGTGCTTCCCCATTTGTAGAATTATTAAGAAAACTTTTTGGATTCTACAACTTAGTAACTTGAGTTCAGTTTTAAAAAAATAGATTGTACTTGTAGCTTCTTTCCTCTACAATTTAATTAAGTCAAAAATTATAGAGATGACCTGAACTGAGACAATTAGATTTTATTGCTTTCCTGGTGAAAGCACTAGAATATCTGATTATGACTGATAGTAACAAAGCTTCTAAATGATGTTACCTTCTGAAACCATGCTGTTTGATTGCATGGCAAGTTTCTTCTGGTAAACTTTCCTCCCTGACACATCTTTTCAGCTCGTTTCATCCCCTACAAGCCTCAGGACATTTTGCTGAAGCCGCTGTTGTTTGAGGTGCCAAGCATAACCACAGACTCAGTGTTTGTTGGAAGAGAATGGCTGTTTCACACCATTGAAGAAAAACTGCAGAATCCTGACCCAGCAGAGAGCAGGGGAGCAGTCATTACTGGAAATGTGGGATTTGGGAAGACTGCAGTCATTTCACGGCTGGTGGCACTCAGCTGCCATGGAAGTCGCATGAGACAAATAGCCTCCAACAGCCCAAGTTCATCTCCTAAAAGTATGGTTTTTTTCTGGGTAATGGTCTGGGTTAATGTGCTGACATCAGAATTCACGTGTTTGCTTCTTTGGCTTAAGGTAGTCAGGCCTCATCAAGTCTTTAGCAAACATGTTTTTCTTCCAATGAGCAAAGGAAGGAGTTAAACTTTTGTGTTCTGACAAATACCTTAAAAGTGACGTAATGTGGGCTCAGCCCATCAGAGAGGTGCTATAACACAGGCAGTGTGCAGGATCTCTTCTTCTTGTCTGGCAGTGTGTACCCCAAACTCTGAGGATGTGACTGCAGCAGGCTTTGTCTCTTATGAGTTTGGAAAGGGAGCAGTGAGTGTTTTTCCCACTGTGTACCCACTGTGTATGCTTTCTATAGAATTTTTGTAGAGGTGAGAATAAAGCTTTGGAGAAACCCCTTCTATCTTCTACTGGGATCCATAGCATCCTGTCACCAGACCAGTCCAGTGCCTACATTAACTGGAAGGATAGTGAGACTGTCATTACTGCTATTTCCCTGCCTGCCACTTCAAATGTTAATATTACTAATAATAACAATGATAAATTTCCCAAGAGTTCAGTCATATAGTAACTGCTATTTTAAATGAGGCATTGTGTGTGTTATTTTCTGAAGGAAACTCTTCACATCAGCATGGTTTTTCTTTCAGTAATTCTGTAGTTTTGATCTAAAAGTCAGTCGAGTTGTTTTAAAATAGTAAAGTTGGAAATGCATGCCTGTATTTATCAGACTAGTTGCAGGCTTCTTTTGTAATGGTATAGCTCAGTTTCAGTTTTTACTCTAGCGGTAAGATAATCTGTGGTGTTTTCCTAGAAAGCAATCTCCTGCCAGCAAATTTAGTTTCTCTTGTATTTGTTGCCTTTTACAAGCAGGTGGTGACTCCTGTCAGGAGATTCCCTTAAGCCAGTTAGCCCCGTGTCCCCCTCCATCAGGTGACACCAATACAATGAAGACTCTGACCTGTCCTGGTACTCCTGAATACAAAACTCAGACAGGGGATTCTGTGAGACGCCTCGCTTCAAAGGTGCGTTTTCACTTCCTAAGAGATGTTCAGTGTGCTAGAACCCTCTAACCTGGGGGTCAGTTTGCTTTGTAGAGCCCCCAGGAGGCTGCGGGCAGTGCTGGGTGAGGGGCAGCCCCATGGCACCTCTGCATGATGGCTCTGTTTGGCTGGGGAAATCAGCTGCCTGCCTCTTGTACTTGTCAGGTGATCACCTGAATCCTATGTGGTCTTAGAAAGAGTTACCTTTACAATTTCTCATCAGTTTTGTGTGGATGTGGGAGGTTGGGATCCTTTCCTTGCCAAAGGAGCTGTCTGTTTTCTGCAGGGAGCTGCTCAGTCTACCTTCCAAAAGCAGAATTTGGGGCGGGGGGAGGCAGGGAAGATAAAATGTTTGGTTCTTGTATAACCCATCTATATGCTATGATACAGGTTGAATGTGAATGTAATTTTATTTTCCATCCTCTGAAAGCCTGAAGTCATTTTTGTATTAGATTAATATGTTAGGTGTTTTATTTTTTGCGTAAGTAGTAAAATTAATGAGTGTCTGATTTGCATATTTTATATGAATAATTGTAGGGAAAACATGAGATCTTTAACATTTGCAGTCTTTAAAGTGATACATACTCCTTTGAAGCAGTGTTATGAAAACTACTGAAGTGCAGGCTTTTTATTCACTGTGAGCACCATGTTTTCCTTGCGGCTTGTTTTGGGGATTTTTTACCCCAAAGAAATATGGGTTACAGCCTGGTTTATTTTTAAGTAATACGCAGCTTTGAAATATTCAGAATAAAGCCAGTTGTCATATTTCTCCATTTGCTTATGTAAGCATGTCTTTAATAGCTGTCTGTAATTTACTTTTGCCTGATGGTCAAATTAGTCCTTAGGTCGTTACAGTGTGTGACATGGTGGCATTAAATGACATCTACTAGGTTACCTAGTCAGACCCTCAGTTTACTTTTGTGCTCAGGTAATCAGCTGCTTACCCACTGTATCCAAATGCCATGAACTCAAATTATGTTTTCCTACCAGAATCTGACATTTTGATTTCTTTTCTTCTCTGCATGCCCTGCAAGGTCAAAAACCGATTTCATTGCCTTCCTCCCTGTGTTTGACCCAGACTGTCAGAGACTGTTGCAGCGTGGGATCTTAATGCTGAAAAGGATTTTGTAGTTGAGAGAGAAATTTAAGAACACCTTGTCATACCTGCACTAGTAACCAGCCAAAATTCTGACAGAGTAATGCTTTTTCCTTTGTAATTCTGCAGGTCGTTGCTTATCATTACTGCCAGGCTGATAACACATACACGTGCCTTGTCCCCGAGTTCGTGCACAGCGTGGCAGCTTTGCTTTGCCGCTCACACCAGTTAACAGCATACAGAGATCTCCTCATCAGGGAGCCTCACCTGCAGAGCATGCTGAGCCTGAGGTCTTGTGTCCAGGATCCAGCCGCAGCTTTTAAAAGGGGAGTGTTGGAACCACTTTCAAACCTCAGGAGAGGTATGTTAAGCAGGAAGTGACTTGGAAATGGAATCTAAACTGCATAAGTGTTAGAAAAACTGGAAATGGAATCTAAACTGCATAAGTATTAGAGAAAAGTATTAAAAATAACTCAGAACATTTGTGGACAAAGGAATTCCTTAATTGTGCTAGTTGTTTGTAACAATAATAGATGAGTTTTAAACAGATGATTCATGTTTAAATTAAAATTCTGTGAAACTTATTAAAGGTCATAGAAACTTTACATTTACTTTTTTTTGCTAGAAAACGGGAAGATAGCTATTAGCTTGAAGTTAAAGCTGGCAAATTCACATTAAAGGATTTTGTTTTAAGATGCATTTCAGTTTTGTCACATACTTTATCATTTTCTGGGCCTAAACATCTGCAAAATGGATGTAGGTTTTGCTTGCTTTTAAAATGGATGTGGCAGTTTTCCAACAATCACAGAATCTCCTAAGCTGAAAAAGACCCACCAGGATCATCAATCCAGCTCCTGTCCCTGAACAGACACCCCAACAGTCCCACCCTGGGCATCCCTGGGAGTGGTGTCCAAATGGTCTTCCAGCAGCTTTGGGAGTGTGACCTTTCCCTGGGGAGTGCCCAGCACCCTCTGAGGGAAGAACCTTTCCTGATATCCACCCTAACCCTCCCCTGACACAGTTGCAGCCGTTCCCTCCAGTATGGTGTGTAAAAGAGAGCATGTAGCAATGTGATTGTTATAATCAATAAAGCCCTAGCAAGCTGCCCTTGAAAACAGCTGCTTCCCAGCGTTTGCCAGCTTGAGCAGATACCTGGTCTGTGGCAGAATGGGGGCTTTGCATACATATGAACAGAGTATATAATTCCTGTTAAAGCTGTTTTTAGTCTTCTAATGTTGTTTTTAGTCTCCTAAATAATGCTTAAATGCCATAAGATATACTGGTGTGCATAAAGATATTTTTTTTTCTTGACATATGAAATTGAAGGATAAAGGTGTGTCACTTTAGGGGAGAATGTGTTTTTATCCTTTCCTTTTTTATTCTCGAATTTCAGAGCAGAAGATTCCTGAGGAAGACTACATAATTTTGGTAGATGGTTTAAATGATGCTGAATTTCATAAACCTGATTATGGTGACACAATTTCTTCATTTATCACAAGTATAATCTATAAGTTTCCTCCCTGGCTGAAGCTCATTGTGACTGTAAGAACTAATTTCCAGGTAAAAACACCTTTTAACGCTTTTCTTACTCTCAAAGACCAAATGATCATAGCTGCATTATTATGAAAAATACTGGGTTTAGAGGAACTCAAAGTCTCATGGATTTTTTCCTTCCTTCCTTTGTTACCTGTTTATTTGCAGTGGACAGATACAATATTGGAGGCCTTTTCCATTGTGAATCACTTTATTGCAGCTGTCAGTAGAGTTGCTAATATAAGAAATGATGAAATTTGAGTCTGTTCCCTTGTACCTCAGGAGTGCAGTGCTAAAGTGCAGCTGTGCTTCAGTACAATCTCTGAGAGTTTTTTTTCTTCTCTGCCTTCTTACTACTAGCACTCAGGGTGTTTAACTGGCTGAAGAGTTTATTTCTCAACTAAATTTTTGGGTTTAAAAAGGGATTTCTGTAGCAGAGACTATTCCCTCTCTGGAGACTGGAGAAGTGTGTCTTTTCTTAAAACATCTCACTAGTCTGAAAGTGCAGCCTTTTGAAATCCATTTAATTACATGAAGTGGAATAGTTCCTTTCTGTGTTGAGAAGGTCAGGAGATGTTTGCTAAACCTTTCTAATATATGACTCTATGTAAAAAGTTTTTGGTTTAAGTTAGAAGTTGCAGAAATGTTTCTTTTAAATAAAGGTCTTTTGGATCTTTATTTACATAAACATTAAAGTATTCTGTGTAACAGAAGCATGAAAGTGTGTTCAGGTGAACCTTCTGAAATGTCTGTGCTGTACTTGGTTCTTTACCTTCAGGCACATGGGGCTGGGCATTTGCACAGCACCTTTCTGGTACATTGTTACTGGAAGGTGAAATGATAAGGGGAGTCTTTTCTCTCTTGTCATTTGTGATACTTCTTAAGAAAACATTCCTGCCGAATAGATCATTCATTTTGCTTCCCCTTTTCCCTGGCCTGTCTTAGGGTCCAGTTCTGGTAATTGTTTTCCATTTCCTTGTCTTTGAAGAGATAATTTCTCATCCCCTTCAGTTGTTGAGTTTGGTCAGTGAAATATTTGAGACCTTCCTATGAAAAATGATAAAATGTAAAAATACTCTTCTACCTTTTATCTGGAGGCAATATTTGCAAAACCATCTCAAGGTTACTGAATTTCTTTTTAATCTGGTACTCACTACAGAAGGAAAGTGTAGCAGAGATGCATCATTGAGTTGTCAGTGCTGGAATACTATAATGTCTTTGGTTTGCTTTTTTTTTCCTCTTTTTCCCCCCTTTCTCCCTCACAGGAAGTGATAAGTTCACTGCCATTTATCGCAATATCCCTGGATAATTTTCCAGACAACAAAGGAATTCACGATGATTTGAATGCTTATATTCAGTACAGAATTAATAACAGTCAGGAAATTATAAACAACATGTCTTTAAATGGAAAAGCTGATGCAGCTACAATTGGGAAAGTGAGTAACCACCTGATCATGAGAAGCCTGGGATCTTATCTCTATTTGAAACTCACTCTGGATCTTTTCCAAAAAGGTCATTTAGTAATCAAAAGTGCAAGCTACAAGGTTGTTCCTGTGTCTCTGTCAGAGCTGTACTTACTGCAGTGCAATATGAAGTTCATGACAAACTCTGCTTTTGAGCGAGCTCAGCCCATATTGAATGTGGCATTGGCATCCCTGCATCCCATGACAGATGACCAGATTTTCCAGGCTATTAATGCAGGACAAATAAACAGTGAACAACAGTGGGAAGACTTCAGCCAGAGGATGGAAGCCCTTTCCTGTTTTCTGATCAAAAGACGTGACAAAACACGCATGTTCTGCCATCCTTCCTTCAGGGAATGGCTTGTCTGGAGAGCAGAAGGTGAAAATACTGACTTCTTATGTGAGCCAAGGTAAATTAAAACTGCAGTAACTATGTTCAAATAACCAAAATTAGGTTTCTAATATTTGATTGCAACAGTTGGTGAGAGGAGTGATGTTAAAATACAAGCGCACCTAATGTTTCCCAAAATGAAATCTTTTATATATTTTGAGGTAATGTGACTTAGGATTCAAAGTTTGCAATGCATAATTGATTCTATGGAAATCAGAAGTCTGTAGCATCTGACTTTGCTACCTTCATGGAGAAATTAAGAGTGCTATATTGTTATTAACACAGCAAAGTTGTTTAGAATCCTGTGCAGCAGCACCTTGTCTATGTAATGTAGAATGCAGAAATAGAAGGAACAGATCATTTGTGCTTTTTTAAATGTAAAAATAATGACACATTTTGTGCTGTAACTATATCCTGCTGGCATTGTTCTAGTTTGTTCCAGCTCACTTTCTGTAACTTTAAGAGCCAGAGTTGGTTGAGTTGGAGACAGTGGCTGTTACTGTTTGTCATGTTCACACAGTCGGCTCCCCTTCTTCCCCTTTTTTTTTTTTTTTCATGTTCCTAGGGGTTTACAGCTTTTGGGTTTTACAAAAGGATAAATAATGCTGACATTTAAAATTATTACCAGCCCAAGACTTGTCTGAGTTTTCAAGTGGCTGTAACAGAACCAGTTCTGTAGGTGGGACTGGGGGCTTACAGCCTGTGGACACCTGGTCTCATCACACTGGGAACTCCCAGTGCTTGCCCCTGGTTAACAAACAGTATTATGACAGCCTTGTTTTCTCAGGGTTGTGCTGCTCTCACTGTTTCCTAGAACACTGACCACCATTAATGTAGGTGCAGAATTACTAAATACACATTTTTGCTCAAATTTCACAAGCATTCAGATCTTGTGCTGCTAAAAGGATTGGCTTCTTTCTGACATGCCTGCAGTTCCTGCGTCTGAGAATGCAAAAGGGAGCAGTATGTAAACCACTTCACAGCTGACACAGGCCCCCTGTGAGGGGACAGCACAGAAATACATACCAGGAGTGTTTCATCTTCAAAATTTGCCATTTTTCATTTTGCATAATTTCGTTATGGAAAGAATTTTGTCTAGATATGATGGTATGTTTCAGTAGTCTGACAAAGTTGAACTGTTTTATCAGGCATAAAGATGTGTATTTACTGAAATACAGTTATAAAAGTGGTTCTCTCTTAATCCCTTTTATTAGGAATGGACATGCTCTACTGGCTTTCATGTTTTCTCGACAGGAGGGAAAGTTAAACCGCCAACAAACTATGGAACTTGGCCATCATATACTTAAAGCTCATATTTTCAAGGTAAAGCTTGCAGCTTAGTAGGCTTTATGACCTATTCATGTGAACACATTGTTCTCCTCTGACTTGCTTGAATAATTTCTTGGGAGCTCATGCAAAATACTTGGTAGTGCTATCGATCCAGATTTTATTTTTTTTGATACTGAGTTGTAGGTTAAAATAGGATTTCTAATTCTATAGAGAGATTTCCTGTTATATCATTTCTGTTAGGGTCTCAGTAAAAGGACCGGAATTTCTTCCAGTCATCTCCAAGCCTTGTGGATTGGTTATAGTACTGATGGATTGTCTACAGCCTTGGCTTCTCTAAGAAACATCTACACACCCAACGTGAAGGTAAGAACAGTCAGCAGGGCTGTACAGCCAGTGCTTTGTCTGGCACTGGGCAGGGAAAGGCTGAAGTCAGTGTAACCCTTCAGCAGAAAAGCACCTGGATCTGAACTCCTTTGTGACAAGTTTCCATGTACTTTTGTAAGCTGTTGCTAAAGTTCACATCAGTTTTCCTTGGTAGTATTGATGGAAAGAAGGGTTTTTACTTCTTTCTTCTGTGGCTGTGCTCTGTAGCACAGGTGAGTGTGTGGCTGCATTTTTGGGGTTAGATGTTCCACATGGCCTTGCTGGGCAGAGCTCAGTGCTCTTTGCTTCTGTGGGAAAGTGTCAGTTGTAAAAGGGGAAAATACTGTGAGAGGAAGGGATTTAAAATACCACAACTTTGCACTGTTACTTGAATTCCCAGATGATGGATAGTGAAATCCAAGTCAGTCAGCTGGAATTTGAGCCAACTGCTAAGGCTTTTAACTGGAAATTTGTGTGTACATAAACACACACATTCATGCTCTGGCCATTTTTTTTTTTTTTTGAGATTTTCTTTTTATCCAGTTTGGTTCTCTTAATGGAGGTAGTTGCAGAGTAGCAGCAAGTCACACATGCAATTGTGATGAGAGTAGTGAGTTGCAGGGGAGAGACAGGTCTTCTCTTGGAAGTGCAGTGCTCAGTAATACAATAATATATTTACTAAGAGAAGATTTTAAACTGGTATATTGCTATATATGTGTTAAAGTTGATGTCTGCCAATAAAATCTGCATCAAAATTAGGGCGTAACAAATGAGTACCTGATCAAGATATCAAATTCATACGAGTCTGAGGAAAACATTGTTTTGTTTTAATTAAATTTTAGGTGAGTCGGCTGCTGATTTTGGCAGGAGCAAATGTGAATTACAGAACTGAAGTACTGAATAATGCTCCAGTGCTGTGTGTTCAGTCACACCTTGGACATGAAGAAGTGGTCACTCTTTTACTCGAGTTTGGAGCTGCTATTGATGGAACTTCAGAAAACGGGATGACAGCCCTTAGTTATGCAGCTGCTGCAGGTCACATGAACATCGTGTCACTGCTGTGCAGAAAAGGTGCAAAGGTGAGCTGGTGCACAAAGATTGCCAAGCCTGCAGCCAGAAGAGTCATACGAAGGCCTAAGAAAGCTGTTATTGATTACTTAAGTGTATAATTATCAAGCATAGGCCTGAGGGGTGAGTCCAGGCTTCCGTGAAGCATTTTGCACGCGCTGCTGGTCGCAGCCCTGTGGCAGAGCTGTTTGGCCAGTTTCAGGGGCCCCTCACTGTGCGCTTTCACGACCCATTGTCATCAGCTTGTCAGCAACTGTTACTGAGAGAGTGTTGGGGCCCTCTAAACTCGAGGTTAAGGGCATCCCCAGCTCTCCTCACCCACCCTTTGGTCCCCTCAGAGCCGCTGGCTGTCCAGCAGGCTAAGCACAATCTCCCCTTGGCAAGCCCATGCTGACTGGTGCTGCTCACCTTGTCCTTCCTGTGTTTGGCAGTGATTTCTGGGATTAGGTTTTCCATCACCTTCCCAGCTGCTCAGGTGAGGCTGTTGGGCCTGTAATTCCCCAGATGTTCCCCCTTGTCCTGGAAGTCAGGAGTGAGAGCTGCTCTCTCATAGTGCCCTGAAGCACCTCCTCTCAACAGCCTTTGACTGCATCTTTTAAGCTCAGATGTTCCATTTCTCCCCTTCAGGCTGACCTTGCAGACAAGAAGGGCCAGTGTGCTTTGGTCCACAGTGCACTGAGAGGGCACTGCGGAGTCCTCGAGTTCTTGCTTGGCCTGGTTTGGGTGGCTCCCTCCCAAGAACAGGATTCACTGAGGAAGCGCCAGGCACTGCAACAAGCTCTCACAGCAGCTGCCAGCATGGGCCACTGCCAGGTGGGTTGGGAATACAGGTACTCCCAGATCTGTTTGAAATCATCAGAACTGTACAACAGTGCTTGCACCTATTTTTAAAAGAGGCTTGGAAAGAATTGTTGACACTTACGATATTTATTGTAGTATATATTAGCAGTTGGTTTAAATGCTGTAGCTGAGTATCCAATAATACAGTTTGCTTCAGGATTTGTTTATATGTAATTTTCTGTCTACTTTCTCCTCCCTGTCCTTGGAAATAGTCCTAAATCTCTAGTGGTGGTGATGATTTTCTGTATCACTGATCCACCCAAATATGTTTCTACTTCAGGTTGAATTTTTTCTTCCAATTTTTCATTGCATGCGATCACACAGGCTTCAGTTTTTAGCTTGATGCACATGCCAACTTACAGACTTCAGCTCAGTGTCACTTTAGACAGAAATTTGGGAAGGAACACTAAAAATAAACACATAAGAAGTACTTAAAATGCTTTAGATATTTAGGTAATACAAGTATGTCTTCTGTTCATTGGGAAAATAAACTGCAAACTGTTACTTGATAGAGAAGTAATGGGTAGGTAAAGATACTTGAATGAAGATCAGCTGTGCAAGGGGACTTAGTTATGTAGTAAGTGGTGTAGCAAAATGGAAACAATCTCTTCAATAAAGCTGTTTGAATATTTACTTCTTTTAAATCTAGTTTTAAGTTGCTATAAGATAAAGAGTCTGATCTTTGAAGTTGTTTAGATGATCCAAGTATAGAAGTATCTATGTGCAGTTAATTTCTTATATGATTCATAAGCTATTGCTGTCTTACAATGCAAACTTGAGGATTCTGAGCTATGGTTAACTTGGATGAATGGATAATTCCTTTACTTCCATGAAAATTCTTGTTTGCTGTCCACTGATTAAATGAAAACAGTCAACTCCTGAATATCAACAAAAGAGATCACATTACTCATAAATAAATACCTGAAAAATGTCCATCTTTCCCTATTTTTTAAGACATTCAGAAGCTGTATTCCTAGCTGGAAAGAAGATCTGTGTGTTTCATGAATTTTAATAAATTATGTCCTAGTATTTTGAATCCTAGGATTTTCCATACATTGTATACAACAGTTTTCAGACAGCCTGAAAACACACAGATCCTTTCTCTTTTCCTGCCTTTGTTCTTTCCTTCTTGTTAGTATGATTCTCCTCCCTCACCTGTTGACTGCAGCCTCAGTGACCATGTACCCTATTAGAAAATCTATTGAAAACAGTCAGGAGAAAAAGTTTTCATTTAATGATCTTTTAGCAGGTGGTTTCAAAACACAGATTTCCTTAATATTGTAGAAACACAGCAAAACTTAATTAAAAGCTTATTTCAGCCTTAAAAATTACCATTTATTGACATATGCTTAGACCATTCTGGGAAGAAATTTAGAAAAACAGGTAAGCTATAAGCAATGTGGAAGGAAAAAACCTAGGTATCACCATTTCACAAAATGTATGCAAATATTCTCATTTTTGCTCTCTTGTTTTAGATGATCTGGAATTTCCTCACTGAACTGGGAGGCTTTATTTTTGCCATTGTTTATTTTGATTATTCTGTTCTATATAGGCCACATAGGAACTCATTAAATCCTAGTCATGCCAAACAACAAATTCACAGAAGAGCACTGGGCTTTTTTTAAACTGTTTTCAATAGCATTCACTTGTCTTAAAGTCATTCAGTCCTACTGAATTTGTTTTGAGTAATACTGATTTTCTTTTCTATTGATTATATGCATTGAGAAAGAAGCACTCTCACTTGTTTTACATCATTTTCTCCCTTGTATCACATGAGTGACAACTGATGCTCTTGTGGCTCAGCACATCTCTGCTCACTGTTTTTGGCAGGTGGTTCGCTACATCCTGACAGTTGAAAAAGACCATGACATGGACATCAATGACACTGATGCCTTGTGGGGAGAAACAGGTATTTCCCTTCTTGTGTGTTTCATAATTAGCATTGCTAATTTAAGAATAAAGAGGTTTTAATTTTTATCTTACTTTTTAAATGTAATTCTCCATAATAAAAATAATGGAAAATACCAGTTTTAATAATAAAATGCACTTTATAAGTATGGTTCTAACTTGCTGAATCTATGCATCTCACATATTGAAGGGCTATTTTATATTAAAATTACTGTAAATTACTGACTTTTTAACTAAATGGAAAATTGTGGAAATACAGTGCTTAAGTTTTAGTGTGGAATTTTATGGGATCCTCTATCTGAGAACCTTTGTTTAAATATCATTAGTTTTCAGGAAATGCTGGGCCATAGCCTCATTTGTTCTGATTAGGCAGTAGAAGGAGAGACCTGCCTTTGGACATCTGGGAAAGGCCAAATGTAGTTTTTAAGGCAGGCTGTAATGCCTGCACTGCAGTTCCCTGGTTGTGTCTTGTGAGTGGCATTTCCATTCCGTGGAAACAGCCAGGGGTGGGGGAGCAGCACTGGGGTGATGGTCAGTGGCCTCTCACATCCTAGAGAAGCAGATGTGCTTTGTTCCTACACGTGTAGGAACCCTTGTTGCAAATCCAGCAGATTTCCAAAAGCCTTATATCTGTTTTTAAACTAATTTTGTTCTTCGGTATTTTCCTGTCAGTGTTTTTTATTGAAATCCTTGCATAATACATTGAGAATGTTCACTCACTGAGGAAGTGAACTCCCTAAAAGGGGGATTTTTGAACAAGACTTGACTCTTTTGCTTGTAATATTGATATCCATAACAGTTACTTTCCAGTTGTTCAGCTCTTAACAGTTGTTATAATGTTACGCAGTGCAGTTTCATCAACTGAGGAGGGAATGGGTAAGATAAGTGCTAAAAAAGAAAAATTTACTTCTTCCTGTAGTGGTTGTAATTTCCTTTACTTTCAGCATTCATTCGAATTTTAAAAAAAAGTTCTATTTGACTGTGTTTGAAAATGATAAAAATGAGTAACAGGAAATTCACTATTTGACTCACTTGTTAGAAGAAAATGGAAGTTAGTAGGCTTTAGAAGCTGGAAGACAAGTCCTTTGCTGATTCTTGCATAAGTCACACATTGACTCATTTTTTAATACTTGTTGGCATTGACTGGTGAGGCTGCAACACAAACAACAAAATTTAAATTTCAAGTTCTGTTTAAAACACAATATGAGCAAAATAGAAGATGGGGGAAAATTATGATGGGGAAGTATTTTCTTTTTTTGTTCTTTTCAGCTTTTAGTAAGTGTCACAGTGAAAAGCTGAAAGAATGGGGATTCTGTAACACTCACCTATTGTGCATGTGTCCAAAAGCCAAATAAGCCAAGAGCTGATGTTGGTGCCAATGCTTTCTCTAGCCCTGACAGCTGCTGCAGGAAGAGGAAAGCTGGAAGTGTGCAGGCTACTCCTCGGGCACGGAGCGGCCGTGAGCAGGGCCAGCAGGAGAGGCGCGCCCCCGCTCCTGTGCGCCGTCCGGCAGGGCCACTGGCAGGTCTGGCACAGCCTGGGGGTCCTCTGGGGCGTGGTCCCTGATTTCTCTCATCTCTAGTTTTGAAAATAATTAGTGTCAATTTTCTCATGCATGTTTGCATCTGCTTCAGAGGGATGTGCTCAGAAGCTTCACTTCACTTTGTATCTCTGGAAATAACTTAAAAAGCACATAACTTAAAAAGCACTTGGGACACATGTGGTGTCAAAACAGTCTTAGTTATAACATACCTGAAAAATAACATGAGTTTAAAAAATTTTATTTCCTAGACCAAGATCAGAGGTGATTTCAAATCTTTTGTACTGCTGCTGTGCAGAGAGAGAACCTTTGATTCAGAAGCCTTCCTCACACTGGCCTCTCCTGTCAGGAGAATGCCTTGAACTGCAGTCCGGGCTTGGCCAACATAGAACTTCTCAGTGGTTGCCATAAACACCACCTTAGTCCTCTTTGTTAAAAGTTCATGATATTGTGGCTGAAATCTCAATCTGCCAATTTAATAAAATCATAGAGTTGGTAAGATTGGAAGAGCCCTCCAAGAGCATCAAGGCCAGTTCCCCAGGTCTGCCAAGGCCACCAGTAACCCATGTCCTGAAGTGTTACACCCATGTGGCTTTTAAATCCCTTCAGGGATGAGGCAGGGGGGAATTCCACCCCTGCCCCTCTGCTAGGGCTAGACAGCACTTTCTAAGAAATTCTCCTAATACCTAATCTAAACCCCCTCTGGTGCAAGGAATGTATTTTTAAATTGATATTTTCTGTTTCAGATTGCTAAACTTCTAGTGGAGCATGGGGCTGATGTGAATTTAAGTGATAAGCAAGGCCGGACACCACTGATGGTGGCTTCTTGTGAAGGACATCTGAGCACTGTGGAATTTCTCCTTTCTGAAGGTAGAAAATAAATAGCAGATTACAGCTGCACCAGGGATTGCATGTGGATGAGTTAAGGAATTTTTCCATTTAAACAGAGAATCTTCACAACAAGGCTCATATTAATTTTACAGGTGCAACTGTTTCATCTCTGGACAAGGAAGGACTGACAGCTCTGAGCTGGGCATGTTTGAAAGGCCACAAGGAAGTAGTTCGGTATTTAGTAGAGAAAGGTGCAGCAACTGATCAGACAGACAAAAATGGACGAACACCCCTAGACTTGGCAGCTTTTTATGGGGATGCTGATATTGTAAGTATAACAAAGCATAACATTCAAGAAAGAGTTACAAAAATTTAGAATTTAGAAAAAATATTGACTACCAAAATAGGAAATTCGGAGAAGTAGCCCAGAGGGTTACACTGCTCTCATCTTGACTGCAGTGAAAATGTTTGCTCAGGAAAGCATTTTCTAGATAGGTAGAAGCCCAGAATTATGCTGCAAACCCACAGAGGTCCCTTCTCAGGGTCCTGGTTGGTTGGTGCCTTTGTAGAGCAAATACCCCAAGAAGAGGTGTAAGAGGAGGAAAGGGACACTCAGGTCTGTGTGCACTGTGGACAGATCCAAGAGGTCAGCAAGGAACTAGACAGAGGAGCACACGCAGCCTCTCATACTCACTCACATCTGTGTTTCTGCAGCTCGCATACACAAGGTCTGTTTCAGGTGCTGCTGGGGCATGTAACTCGCTATAGCATGTTGTCCCATTCAGCCTTTGTCTGAATTAACTTGAAATTTTAAGTAAGTCCTCAGGTTCCATAGTGGCTTTGGTAGTTTTCAGACACTGTGTGTGCTTTTGCCCGTGACACTGGGTACTGGAGACTGTTCTGGAGAATGAGGGGTGTCCAGGCTCCTTCCTGTCCCTGCCTTTGCTGTAGGTCATTGTCCTGGAGTGGTGCCAGCTCCCATTTCCCTGCCTAGACTGGTCCCTTCAGTAGGTCTGTGCTCAGCTACTGGCCAGACTGGGACAGGGACAATGCCAGTAAAGAGGTCCTTGTGCAGGCCCATGGCTGTGGGTCATGGGCAGGACTATTGGTGCCTCTTCCCTTACAAGATCACTGCTGGTGGCACTTGAGCAAGTAATGGTTATGGGAAAGAACTGCTGCTTCCCTCCAGCCTGCCTGTGCTCTGGTGCCTTTGGTGGGTTTTAGATGGCTGTACTGCATATGCTCAGTGTGTTTCAAAGAAGATTACATGGTACTTTAAATATTTCCTTGGTCTGCCTTTCCTACCAAAAGCCATGTTACAAAGCATGTTTCATTTCTTCTCTCAGGTGCAGTATTTGGTGGAGAAAGGAGCAATGATTGAGCACGTGGACCACAGTGGCATGAGGCCACTGGACAGAGCGATTGGCTGCCGCAATACCTCAGTCGTGGTCATGCTGCTGAGAAAAGGAGCTAAGCTGGGTTAGTGAAACTGCCCTGCACTGTCACAAACAACTGGGTTCTGCTCTGCCAGAATCAGTTATTTCTGTAAAGTAGATGAAATAAACCACCAGATTTTTGCAGGCTGTCTGGTTTGCAGATGCCCGCCCAAGAGAAACAATCTCCTTTAAAGGCAGACACACAAGACTCACTTTAGAAGTGAGGAAACGCAAGGACTTATATTCTGCTCCTTCTTTGATGTGTGCTGATGGTGAGGTCTGGAGGAGTCACTGTGTATGGTTACTATGGCTTAATATATTGCCTTAAGACAAGAAAATGCTGATTGTGCTATTACTGATACATAATTGTGGCACTATTAATGATTTAGATTAGGGAGTTTCACTTTTAAATAACATTCTTCTAATAAACTATAGTAACTGTGTATTTTTGCAAAGGGTAGGCCAAAGAAATGTAAGTTATGTATTGCCAGTAGGCAAGTACACGATGCAGTTGTGTGTGTGATAATTACTGAATATTTAGTACATTTGAATCACTATTTCATATTATTTGGGTAGTAAGTGTGATCAAATACAGGTTCTTACTTAGGCCTGAATTTAATTGTGGCTTCTATACATTCCTTCACAGGAGTGAAATGTATCACACCATTTAATACCTGGCTGCTGTCCAGGTGGCAGCATAGATGCATTTTAAATGTGTACACCCTAATTACGATGATAATAGTAATACTGGTTCCATGTAGGTGGAATATATACTGAAGTAGGACCAGGCTTTCTACTGTGATAGACACTTTCTACCCTTTTGTCAGAGAGCCTTAAAATTTAACTTGCAGGAAATGCAGCATGGGCAATGGCCACCTCCAAACCCGATATTCTCCTGATTCTTCTGCAGAAACTGATGGAAGAAGGAAATACACTCTATAAAGTAGGTGGATTTTTCTTTTTTTCTGGCAGCAGAACATTGGACTTCTGCCTGAAGGTAGACTGAATGCCTTTATGCCTCCTTTTCAGTAATATAATCTAATATATTACTACTCTGTTCAAAACAGAGCAGTAATATATCAGATTATATGATTTTTTTTTCTGGTACTAGTAGTACATATTAGTGCAAATTTTATCCTTGTCAAATACCATTAACATTTGAGTTCAGAAAGGGACACAAACTCTGATTAACATGTAGGCTGTCACTGTGCTTTTCTGACAGTGTAGTTCATACTGTGTATATTTAATAGAAAATCTGTCTCTGTGTTTTCTACCTGAAGGGCATCTCTTGGTAGATGTCAAATATAAATACGCTTTTTGGCAACAGTATTGCGATATTAAAAGTTTGTGAAAAACCTCTTGTTCCCTAAAATTTGCAGAAAGGCAAGATGAGGGAAGCAGCACAGCGCTATCAGTATGCATTGAGGAAGTTCCCAAGGGAAGGGTTTGGTGAGGAAATGAAATCCTTCACTGAGCTGAGAGTTTCATTATACCTGAACTTGTCACGATGTCGCCGCAAAACAAACGTAAGCTCTTGCTGTTAGTCTGCTGCCTCTCTGGCACTGGGAATCTGAGACTTATATTCTACTGCATTGCTGGGTTGTATGTGGACGTCTGTCTGTGCTATTTTAGAATCCTTTTCACTATATCCTGATCTTGGGCTTTATCATGTCAATATATGGGTGGCTTATAAGATGAGGATATGTTGTTGTGGGGGATCTATTACAGCTGGTCTTACGTCATGCAGTTATTGTGGAATAATGAACTACTGGATCTTTGCAGTACTTTTTAAAGACTGAATGGAAAACACTGTTAATGGGAAACACTAGATGGAAAACTTTGTTATCAACCAGCACAACCAGGTGCCACAGCTGTGCCCGTGTGTGCTTTGAGCAAATTCCTGCTTTTGCAGACTGGGGCAGGAGCCTCTGCCACGTGCGCTGGCTGCGCTCCTGGAGCCAGAGCATGACCCGCAGCTGGCAGCTTGCTTTGACTGGCGCTGTCTAATGAGCATGTTTGATTCCTTTATTAGGATTTTGGAATGGCTGAAGAGTTTGCTACCAAAGCCTTGGATCTGAAGCCTAAGTGTTATGAAGCCTATTACGCCAGAGCGAGAGCCAAGAGGAACAGCAGGTACTGCAGAGATTTTTTTTTTTTTTTTTAAACTTGCCATATTTAATAACTTGTTCTCTTCTGCTAGTTGCATTTCAAATTTGCAAAGAAAAAATTACTTTTTATTGCACTTTACATCTGTACTAGGTCTCTCTTATCAGATGAAGCCAACCACATCCAAATACTGATATTGAATACTCTGTAAGTACTTATGAGGCAATCCAGAAAGTAACAAATTCATTTGAAGAGGGATTATTTTAAATGTAAAGGTGAATAGGTCTGCTGCTCCACATGACTCAGCAGAATGTAACCAGCAGTGTGCCACCCAGTTCCAGCACTTCATTATTTATTTCCAAACTTACAGTTTACTACTGGCTGCTTTGATAGGAAAGAATATGATGAATCGTTAGCAGTTGAAGACAAAAATAAGGGGAGAGAGGAGGAACTATCTCTTTAGGTTGAAAGAATAACAAACTATAGTGGTATAGCTGAAGTACAGGAACAGGTGCCTTTTTGATTCACCATGTCTTTTGTAAGCATCAGTAAATGGTCATGAAGCAGAATTCAGCAGGTTCCCTACTCTGGAGGTAACTGTGGAAGAGCTTGTGAGACAACTTGTCAGTTCCTGGTGTTCCCAGCAGAGAGTTCTCCTGCCTGCCTGCATAGGGTATCAGGATACTTCAGGGAAACATTCAGGGTTGGGTCTGCACTTCCACCCTAGTTAAGAATTTCCTGAGGTGGAGAATTTCCAGTTCTAATTTGTCACCACCTGCAGCAGGAAGGAACAAATCAGGACATTTCGCTAAAAGAGTGGAGGTGGAGTAGTAGTAGGCAAAGCTGGGACACAGATTTGCCCCAGTTTTCATTGTTTACTTATTTCTTCCTAAACAGAAAACTACTTGCTGCTCTCTCTGACCTACGGGAAGCCTCTCAGATATGCCCCAGCAATCAGGAGATAAAACGTCTCTTGGCTCGGGTGGAAGAGGAGTGCAAACAGTTCCAGAGAACACAGCAACAGAAGCGTCAGTCTCCACAGCTACTTGAACAAACCAGCAATTCTGATAATGAGGAGGAAGGAATTGTATCAGGTGTGAATGATACTTTTAATCTTCAAGACAGGGAAGATGACCTGCCACACCCCAGTGAATCTGTTTCTCCTCCACAAAGGCTGCAATGTTCCTCAGCTGCTTCATTATTTAGCAGGACCCTTCAGGAAGGTGTTCAGAAAGCTCAGTGTGTGTCCCCTCAAAGCAGAACAAGCAACAAGTATCTGAGAGAGCCAGGCTTGATTATGCAGCCAACAAAGCAGGCACAGATTGTAAAAACAAATCAGCATCTGAGCTCCATCCAGCCTGGATCTAAACCAGGAAGCAGTCAATGTAGCACCAAGCCACAATCATCTTTGCAGCATCTTCCCCACAGTCCCTTGCCCATCCGGCACTGTGGAAGTCAACAGCTGGATGGGTCAAGCATATTGGCATCTGGAGGCATTTCCACAGATCCCACTGCTGAACTGCACAATGAGAAGTTTGTGTCCAGCCAGCGTTCACATCCCCAGCATCATGAGACTCTCTCTTCTCGTTCTTTTGCTAGTAAATCTAAACCTGGTGACACATCAACAGCCTCTGCTTCAATGAGTTTCAGTGACTCAAGGCAGCAAAGCCCTGTACCCAGCGGTGCCTCTTCTGGCTCTCCATCCAGTAGTGTGATTCCTGCCAGCTCATCAAGCAGCTTCACTTCAGCCAGCAGTTTGTCAGGCAGTGTTAAGGGGCTGGGCCCAGATGTTCGACTCAAGGAGACCAACATCAATCAAGCTCAGGGCACTGAGCACCGACCTCGCAATACCCCGTTTATGGGAATCATGGACAAGACTGCAAGATTTCAGCAGCAAAACACGCAATCTAGTCGCACTTGGCACTCTCAGGCACCAGATGGATTATCCACAAACGTTGCTTCTGCAGGCATTCAGCCCTCCAACTTGGAGCAGTTCTCAGTTCAACACTACTCAGCTAAGGGATCCTCTACAGGTGCTGCCCCGGCAGATGGCAGCCAGAGCAGCATAAAAACAAAAGAACGTGAGGAGCTCACGTGCCAAATCCCTCCCCACTGTACAGACAGCAGATCACCCAACCAAGGTTCTCATTTATACCCTGATGCTGTAGCCAAACTGCCATCCCACAGCACTCAGGACAGCCACCTCAGACACATCACCACGGCAAAACCAAAGCGATCGTTCATTGAATCAAATGTATAAATACTGTTCAGTACCAATATTGATAGGGTAGACTGGGCTCACAACATCACAGGGTCTGACTGCTCTACAAAACACTGACTGCCTCGGCATGGCTGGGTCCCAGGGAGCAGTCTTTAATGGGATACAACCACTTCCAACTGTTCCTACCATCACAGGGCAGTGACAGTAACTGGAATAACAAATTAGTGTAGAAAGACTTAATTAGGTTGGCCTAGGAGCTCGAGCAGAAATCCTTCCCATCACACGTTACCATTAAATAAGCCTTTCCTTTCCCATACGGCTTCAATCTTGGCTTTTGGTTCTCTTGCATCTCACACATAGTACTGTGCCTCTCAAATGCTTACGTGCTGATGTCTCACAGCAGCGCTGAGGGCGATAATCTGCTGCAGAATACTCAGATCTGTACGTGCATGCATTTTTTTTCAGATCAAATTATTTTATCACTTTTCTAGTGGGATCTAATTTGGGTTGCATGATGTACATTTAGGAAGCATAAATAATTTGTGTATGAGTACACTATAAGCAGCCATGCTTTGATATGTAAATAAAACTATTTTTAGTAAATAGAAGAAATGAAATGAGTGACATTTGCATGTGTATTGGGAGGCTTTGACCATATTGGTTATTGCACTGAAGAACACACTATTATGGCCTATTAACAATAACCGCACTTTATATAGGGTATCTAATCACCTCTGGGTGCTATCTTAAAGCAAAATGATTTATTGTTTATTTGTGAAAAGGTACAACAACTAAATGCTTAGTAAATGTTTTTATGGGAAACCTAAGAAAGGGATGGAGTGAATGTTAAAGTTTGAGGAACAGCGTATGTGCAGTTGCATGACAGGATGAAGTTGAGACGTTGGTTTTTTAAGGAAATGAGGATTTTTAGTGGCAAGAACATACTGAAACTGAACTGCTGCAGTGACATTCCTATGAGTGCAATTCAGTTGGAGTGCTGAGCTTTATATTCTTCCCATCATGCTTGATAACAGTGTTCTGTGTACATTATAAACAGCTGTACCCAGCTCTACACATCCTTTTGCAGTTTGTATCATTACACTTTAGCTTATTTATTGTTTACTGTTTCTTTGATATTTTGTACAAGTCCTATATTAGTCTTGTCCTGTAGTTCTATTTTTGCACAGCTACTGTACTCTTTCCATACAAAATAAAGATTATTAATAATACCTGTGGGATGAGATGCAGTCCCTGATGGTTACAGGAGAAACTCTCTCCCAGCTTTTTCAACTACATGTCCAGTAAAGGGGAACAGAGAAAGAGACATTTTGGTTTGTTAGAGTAGAAAAAGAAATACAGATCCTGTACTTTGCTATTTCTTACCTTCTGAAAGACTGACTTGGCAAGATGAAGACTCAAAACTCATAAATGTAGTAAAAATTACAAGAAAATTTTATTTGAAAAACTGAGTTTGAGTACTTGATTCTTAAACAGAAATACCACAAAGTAGAACTACCAGGAGCTTAAAGTTCTGGGAGTTTCTATCAGTGAAGGTTCAACCAGCCACAGAAGAGAAACACAAGTTTTCTTTTCCATTTGTTTCTGATACAATTAATTCCTCCAGCTGCGTAAAATTTCAATTAATTTTAACAAACACCTTCAAAATTAAGTGGTTTTACTATTTCTGCTGAGTCTCTAGCCAGCGACTAATGGCCATTTTTAGTGTTCGGTTTGGTGTGAGCAGGAGAGAGTGGAGAGGAAGATTCGTCATGGGACTAGATCGTCTATTGCTGATCCAGTTTTCCATTGCTTCCCTTTCATAGGAATAGCCATCTGCAAAGAAACCATCAACAAAAGCTCATGTTACAGAGGCTTGGGCACTGTGGCACCGTGCAGGTGTTAGCTGTTTAAACGTAAAAGGGAAGTAAGGAATCATCCAAACAGGAAAACTGAGATCTAGAATAAGTACACTGTGTGTGAAATCTTTACTGTGGATATAAACAGTTCTGGCTAGTTTTATATATCCATCTCTCCCTGCAAAGCACCAAAATATATTATGCATAAGTTAAATAAGACTTTCTTTTCAGTTTGAATGATCCATAATGTGAAGTAAAAGCTCATTACCATCAATTGCCTAACACAGCTAAAGCCTTCTGCTTTGCTGAAGGGGCTTGTCCACCTGGCTGACCCAGCCCTGAGCTGTGCCTGTGCAGAGCCCTCACCACCTGCCCAGGTTGAGGACTTTGGCTCTAAGAGTTGGTAGCTGAACCAGCTGATCCTCAAAGAACAAAAATTAGGCCCCAGCTAAGTGTCAGTCATCCAGGAATATCTGTGGTGGAATACAAGCCTGTTCCCTATATGCCCCTCCTCTTGTCTCCTTACTTCTTATTGAATAAAGCAACTATCATTCCAGCTGTTAGCAAATGTCTTCATATTTTGGCCATTTTAATTCTCAGAAGTCTGCCCTAATACCTCAGAACTGGATGAAGTTAGTTGTTATTTACAGAGCAACAAAAAAAAAAAAAATACTGATCTTCTGATATTTGTATGCTCACCCTTCCCTCTCTCCCCAAGAATAGAGCTACAAAACAATTGTTCTTCATGAAGTGTTTTAACTACATAACATCTTATGCTGCTGCCATATCACAGTTCCAATGGCAGCTGCATTTAAAGGAGTCTCATTCTATACAAACTTAAGTGCCCTATAGATGATTTGCTAAGCATAGAAATGAGTCTGGAGTTTTTTGTTGTTGGTTTTTTTTTTTTGGGGGTGGGAGTGGTTTGATTTGTTTGTTTCCTTTTTGCCCCACTGAATGCACAATTCCATTTTGCATTTACTGAGCCAACACTGTTATTAGGCTTGTAATTATATTTACAAAGGCACATAAAGAAAGGCACATTAAGAAAAGGAAGAAGTTGATGATACAGTATTTTTCTCCATATCAGAGCTGTAATTCAGCAAATTAAATGTTTATCACAATTCTGGTTTGTTGCAACAGCTATTTAGAATAGTTTATCTTTCTATGTCTGCTGTTAAAGTAGGTGTGAGAACACAAAAATGGGCCTATCTTTACCCTCAAGTAATTAGTTTTAGTCCATGTCATGTAAAGACATACCTGTGGCAATGACAGGATCTTTCATAAGCTCTCTTGTTATAGGACATAGGAACTCATCAGGAACAGAAACCGACATCATTGTCATCTTCAGTTCTTCAATTTTCTGGAGAACTTTACTGCGCAGACCTAGAGACTCTGAAAAATTATTTGTACATGAAGTGGCCAGCACAGACAGGTAAGGCAAAGAGGTCAGGTCTTGGAATAGTCAGCACCTGTTACAGGAGACATAGCTCCTTCTCACCACCCCCTAAACCAGAAGCCTGCAGCCAGGCCTGGCTCCCACTCCAGTCAGCTCTGCCACAGTTCCTCTCTCCTGCTGTGCAACAGGAACTTGGGGTAGTAATGAAAGCAGTCAGTAAAAGCAGTGCAAGGGCAGCAGAGCCCCGGCAGAGCAGTGGCCTGGTGGCCGTGCCATTGCCCTACACAGTGCGAGTGCAGCGCTGCCCTGCAGCCACACCCGGCCACAGGACACTGCAGGACACTTTGTCCCCTTGGCACGGGACAAAGCAGTGCCAGTGAGGTTCAGCTGTGCACAGGTGCTGCCAGCACCTCCAACAGAATAGATTTCCCTTTGCCTCCACAATGGCATTCAACACGCCTGGTCATACCCACCTCTGATACTCTACACCTGCTCTACAGCAAAGCTGTCTGGGCCTTACAAAGGCACAACTGAAAGGTGCCTGAGCCTGTGGTTTTTAAAGAATACTGATGTCCTCCAAGCTGCAAAGACTCTGAAAAACTTCCAGAGGTCTTCAGCTAGATCTTACAGTCTCAGAGGAAAGAAAACAGTTTATCAAGGAGAGAAAGGACATGCTCATTCAAGCATTTGTATGGTGGTAGACACCTAAAATTTAGTTAAATAGGAATTTGAGTAACACAGAAAATGTTGTTCATTTTAGGCAAATAGTATTTTCCTACTTTGTAAATGCTTGAGCTATGCCAGATAAAGAACAATATTTTTCAAGTCAGATATATGAGGCCATAATTTCTATACCTTTCTATACCTTCTCCCCACAGAGAACTCTGTAGCAAGTCACACTACATTCAATTTTCACAGAACTTTCTAGTCAGCATTATCTGATTAGCCTCAGCTGGCAATTACTGCAACAAACTTTTATGCTACTTCAATGCTAAGGAAAATGTTTGCATAAACTGAGGTAGCCAAGTGTCTTTCATGGATGACAATTCCTGACAGATTCCCAGCATTTCTGTTATTTCTAGATTTCAATAAAGCCAGCTGAAATAATATGATCCAATATAGTCCACACACACACACACACACAGAAACGAAGGGAGCAGTCTTCCTACAATGAAAAATAGCCAACTGTACTTTTTAATAGGTTTCTTACCTCATTCAGGCTTTTGTCATACTTGACCTCACTTTAGCAAATGTATTAGCATCTAATTTACACCTAAATCTGGCCATCAAAATTAATAGAGAACTTGTATTTCAAAAGTTCCAGTGCAATTCGCTGTCTTTAAACGTCTTATTTCATAATGACCACTGTGGAATCATTACTAATATGGGGCTACCTTTTGATTCCTTCTAAAATGTAATCAATCACAGTTTTGCAGTAAAGCAATAGGACAGGCTATGAACCTGATGCATTAGAAATTGTCTGAGCCAGGCAAGCTTTGCTTGGTACTTACCAAAAGTCATCATCAAATGTACACTTAGGAATTTCACTGTTCAATTCAAGGTTGGTGACCACCTGCAATTCTAAACTGCACTTCTGCAGACTGATAGGAAAAACTATAGACCACCCTATTTACCAAAGTGAGAAACATGAATTATAGAGAAAAGCTGAAATTCCTTTTCCACAGCTTAATAATACAAGATCGAACAAGGAGAATAGAAACAAAATCAGGTAAGACCATTTAACAGTATCATTAATAGAAGTGTACTGTATGTCTCCAGGTATGAGCAAACACACACACACACACACAAAAAAAAAAAAAAAAGGAATACTGTGGACAATGTAAAATAAGGGGGTTTTTAACAGCCCTGGAAATGAAATTAAAAAGGCATTTCAGGGGGAAAAAAACCCCATGTATGGAACTCCTAACTTGCTTTCATTACAACATTTCAAAGTACTCTAGAGATTAAAAACTATTTGGATTTCAATACTCTTACCAATTTTTAATTCATTAGCAAGACTTTCCTTAGTAAGATTCAGTAGTTCCTTGCCATCAATATTATTCATTTTGAAAAGTCCAACAAAGTCTGCTAAATCCTGTGCACAGAGCCAGGCTGAAACATCATCCTCTGACCAGTCCTTAACAGCCACCTTTGATTCATTTTCTACAGTACCTCCTTTGAAAATGAAAGAGTTAAAAAACAAAACAAAACATCCTAATTAAAAACAAACAACACCATCCTCCCTCCCCCACAAACAAACCTCACCACAACCCCCCCCCAAAAGCAAACAGCAATGAAATTCTCAGTTCAAAGAAACAATGTCATTAAGAGACCCTGTTTTCAAGTGTTCTCAGTACTAGACATTCTTCAACTAAGAAAATAAATGCTTCTTAGAGATTCCTTTGTGAGGGAGGGCAGTAATTTGGGTTTACCTTGTACCTATCAATTTTCAAAGTTTAGAGGAATTTAATCTCTTAGATGCCTACACTTCTGTCAAATTTGAATTGAGCAACCAACCAGAAAAGTGCTAGTAGACACTGGAATCACCTTGCAGTCCTTGGAAGGCACATCAAAATACAAACTTACTGTTGTGCTTTGAAAAAAAGACAAAATGTACCTTTGTTCTACAAACTTAGGTGCTGGTCTAATTTGTACCATTAGTTATCCTATATTAAGGGCACTAATGTCATTTGTACAATTAGTTTTTCACCAATAGCAATTAGTAAAATGCATTTCTAATTGCAAGTGTAATTGATCACATATTTTAGCACACTTGCAATTAGCATATTTTCAACCCATCACAAATTACGGGTGTCCAAGAAGTGTTTCAACACTGGCAATAACATTAATCTCTTAAATGCTGTCCAAAGAATAAGAAACTGCAAATATCAGAAAAACAGAGAGACCAAATTCATAAAATTAAGATATGTCTAGTATTTTTTTCTTTACAAAATAACAAAAAGAGAATACCTCTTCTGGACATTAATCAGGTTAATTAGAAGATAAAAAGCATGCACACAATCCTGATGTTACACATTAAGTGCAGATAAGAATGAGGGATTTTTGCATCTTCAGAAGGTGTTTTGAATTTAAAATAACTGATTTCAAATACTTCACACACTGACCTGCACAGGGTTGCTTAAGGTCAAGCTGCCATATGTGCACAGTTTTATCCATTGAGCCTGTGGCAAGTAAGGGACTACGTGGTGCAAAAGCACAAGTTGTAACATATCTACAAATAAAAAAAAAGTCTGAAAATTCATTGGAAAAGGATTTCTTTTATTTATGAAACAGAATAATCATGCTGATTTCTTACCTTTTATGCTGAGACAAAGTATGAAGGGTATTGCCAGTACTCTGTAAAAGAGTTTTTGTGATTTTAAATCTTAAAGAATAAAAAAAGTGTTTCTTCACTTTTTCCCTTCCAAAAGAGGGAATATTACTTCTTGAAAGGTGACAGAAGGTACCTTCAGAGAAGTTACACAACCTTGACAAAGCTGATCAGCAACAGAGTCAGAAACACAACTTGAATTTCCTGCTTTAAGCCCCTATTCAATTCCCTGGAGCACTGTTCCCCTGCACAATCAGCCAGCATGGAACATACAGGGAGAAGAGTGCTGGAAACTGACTGAATTAAATCCATATTGGCTGGTTGGCTGTGTGGATACAGACACTTCTACAAATCTTGTATTAGAAATGACCAAAAGGGTCATTGTGGGGGTCAACCCACAAGCCTTCAATTGGACCAATAATTAACCACACCTATTTGGCCTATTCTCTATTTGACCACTAAATACTAACGAGAAAACAAAATTCCTGAATTTTGGCCGTTTTAACTTATTATGGAAAGATTTTACCTCCTATGAAAAAGAGCATTTCTTTGACAGGTACAGACGGGTTGGAAAGATCATGAGCAAAATTATTCTGAATCACTAATTGATCAGTCAGCACTCCAATAGTTTGAGCTGTCAAGCATGATTAAAGTTCCCTAATATAGGTTGAAATCTCTCTCCCTCCCACAAAGGTTTATTGTCCCTACTTTTCCCCACAGAATCACAGGATGGTCGGGGACCTCTGGAGATCATATAGTCCAACCCCCTGCTAAATTAGCATCACCTGGAGCAGGTGTCCAGGCAGGTTTTGAGTATATCCAAAGGAGAATTTCAGAACTGGAACAGTTATTGTCCCATTTGATAAAAACCTAAGGCCACAAAAGCTGATGAACAGTATTAAGAAAGATGCAGGCTGTGGTTTCCTTCATCTTCCAAATTTCTGAGGCTCCTGAACTCTAGAAGACATCTTACACACCTGTCTAAACTTCAAACTATTAAAATAACTGGGCCAAAAACTTTGCAGGTATTGTATTAGTGATTTTGGTGAAAAACTTTAATTGTATCAATACAACAAGTATGTGCAGAACAAGCTGCACTTGAAATTTGTTCATCCTTCATTTTCAGCAAAATTATTATTTTTAACACTATAAAGTACTAAAGGTATATATACCACTTACAGGTGAATCATAAAGGAGATAATGTTATTATAAAAAATTCTTAAACAATAAGTTTTAAAGACATTGTACTTAATATAAAAATTTTCTTGAATTCTTTATTATACCTCTATTTGCACTTTACATATAACCAATTACAGAATTTCTATGTTCACCATTCCTGGTTTTATGTCAAAAGTTACAGTCTTCCTTGCTTTGGAAGCTAAGCTAAAGTTAGGATAAGAAAAAAATCCTTCCGCTTCAAAATGAATCTTGTAATACTCGTAAGAATGGAATTAACTGAGTCACACCCTGCTGCAGAGAAATCATCTGACAAATCCTCCCAATGTAAACAGCAAGTCAGAAAGACTGATCAGTTCTCAGGAGATATTTTGCTTTAGACTCCTTCCCCTCCTGCCCCCAAATGCACAGTAAATATTCTGGCTTAGTATAATTTGTATTTGTTAGTATTTTTTCATTGATACAATGCTGCAGAAGCAGTGTTTACATTTAAAGGCAACCCCAACAAATGATCCTGTGTTATGCTATACTTACAGTTTCATAGATTATGACGCTCTTGTCCACAGACCTTAAAAAAATACATTGACATGAAAGTGATGCAGAGAAGGAAAAAGAAAGTGTTTCATTAACTTTTTCCACAACCCAAGATTTCAAACTCAGTCACCTACAAGACATAGACAGACTGATTGTAAAGATACTTCAACAGCTCTAGAGGTCGCAGAACTATTCCTTAATTATTGATAATAAATATTTAGAAATCTTTAACTCTTTTGAACTTTCTGGTTTACAATATTGAAGCATGAACCAGGACAGCCTGACATTTCAACAAGGTGCTGCTTACCCCGAGACAATCATCTGTCCATCACATGAAAATGCACAAGCCAGAACTGGGGCAGAGTGCCCATTCAGTGTGCATTTATATTTTAACTGAACACCTAAAAATAAAAAGTTAAAACAATTATTACATATGGCTATATTTGACAAGGTATAACACAAGCTGCTCTGAGAAGCCCAAAGTTCCACCAAAGATGTGACTCTGTGATGCACTGTTTACAAAAAAGGGGATAAAAATATCACAGAGACAACTTCCCCTTTTAATATCTCAAACTTTATCACTTTGTAGTCTTAGCATGTCTCACAAAGTTTTAGATAATTAAATGTGTATCTGGACACACAATAATAATCCTTACACACTTTTTTATAAAGGAGATTACAAAAAAGTACCCACTGAAGATATTTTTGGCAATTTATGTAGTCTCTACATTGCAGTTTTTGCAGGAGCCAACATTCTTTTCTCCAGCTCTTATTCAAGGCCCAGGATATACTGAAACATGAAAATAAACCTCTCCCTGGCCAGGCAGATTAAGAGGTTCCAACCTATCAACCCGTTGAAAGGCCACAGTAGAATTTTTTTAAAAATCTTTACTTTCAATACTTGTTGATAAATAGGTTGATAAATAGGTTGCTAAATAAAATCTACATGGAGCAGCATCACAAAGTGCTGAATGCCTTAGCTGTTCTCCAGCTAATAATTAAAAGAAAACTTTCAACTTGTGGTTAGTTTGGCTGTGAATCCAGTAGTATAAATTTGATTTTCGATTTAAATTGTCACTAAACACCCAAGACATTGGTATATTCAAAAAACATTTCTATACAAACCTAAGAAATCTGCAAACAAAATAAGCCAGAGTTTGATACGATTATCTTGTCCACAGGAAGCCATCTGGAAGTATTTGAATCCATTTTCACTATCTGATAAAATTAAAATATATAAATGGGAGTCAGAAACATTGAAAATAACAGCAGATCAGTAAACTACATCAGCATAAAAATCATTGAAGAAGTTCTAAAACAGTTTGGACGTAAGAAATAGGTATCATTATACTCTTTTTCTGAATAAGTAGATTAAGACCAGAGCTGTGCTCATGTTTTATGTCTTCTTGGTGGGAAATGGTTGAATCCTCTGATTATATCACTAGAGTTTTTAAATCTAAATTATATGGTTATATCAATTTTTTCTACAGTTCTGCAATTCTCAAAATTAAACACATACACATGTACAAAATTTGAGAGTATCTGACAGGGAATTTTCATACTTTTACACATTCAACTTTTTACTTTTATAAACTGACATTTCCTGAGTGCACTCCAGCCAAACACTCAGTAAATACTGCACTAATGTGACATACAACTATAGTTTTATAGCCTTCCCTTCTGGATTCAGTGGCTATGAACATTTCTGACTCATGTTCCACGACTGGACTGTTAGATGCATAAGAAATTGGTTGGATGGTTGCAGCCTCAGGGTAGTGGTGAATGGCTCAGAGTCCCAATGGACCACTGGTGTCCCTCAGGGTTCTGTATTGGGAACAGTGCTATTTAGATATTTAATAGGCAGCAAGAAGGAAGCAAGCACACCCTCAGAAAATTTGCAGATGACATCAAGCTGAGTGGGGCGGGTGACACAAGAAGGACAAGGATCTGGGAGGACCCCAGAGGAACCTGGATAAGCTCCAGAACTGGCCCATGGGAACCTCAGGTGCTGGTGCAGCAGCCGGATTGGGGCAAGCCCCAGTAACAATCCAGGCTGGGGGTGAACAGGTGGAGAGTAGCCCTGCCAAGAAGGATTTGGGGGTGCTGGTGGGTGAGAGGCTGTGAACATTGCACCACTTGCAAGGTTCAGTTCCAGCTTCACCTCAGACTTCCTCATCCCCTCCCTACACAATCGTAATTCATCTCTATTCTTTTCCCAGGTTACACATCTTTTCTCCCACAGCCTGTGCACTCACTTCTTGCCTTTTAGTTTTACCAGCAGTTCTTGACTCAGCCATGCAAGTCTCTTGCCCTCCTAGCCCAGTTTCTGGTTCCTGGGGACTACTGATGCTTGCTCTCAGTAGAAGACTTTCCTGAAGATCTGCCAACTTTGTTCCATTCCCTTGTCCCTGAGGGCAGTCTCCCAGGGGATCCCACTGTCAGCAGGCAGGAGCCTGCCTCTATTCCATATCTGACCTGTATTCCTTAAGATGGTAAACTCCACCAAACTCCACCACAACTGCTCTAGATCCCATGAGCTCCTAGGCAACTGTGCCTGAATCCACTTCAAAGGCAGAAGAACCACCTGTTACAGCCTAAAGCACAAAGAACCTATCAGACACGCTGGATCAAAACTGGCTCTGAATTAAGCAGGTAAAGAGAGTCTCAATTTAAAACTATCTCTAATTGTAATGGATAAGCACTACTTGTATGCATTTCATAATGCATTAAATCTGCCAAAAATCCTGGAAGGTTCAACCATTGATGATTACACAGTAACACACAAAAGGAAATATGTTGACTTTCAATAATATATAGATTAAAAAATCAAGAATTATCTGAAATCAGCCAGAACAAATCCACAGTGCAGGAAATACCAGCTTTGTTGCCTGTTTATCTTGGCAGAAGGCTGTAGTTTTTAAACCAAAAGAATAATCTCAATATGAAATGGAGTGGTGGAAATTACACTCCGATCTGTTTCAGCTGCAACATATTTTTTGCCCTCAGATGCAACTCTTAGTTCACAATGATGTTTTTTGTGTGGTATTTTCACTAAGTAAGATCCTGCACCTTTCAGAGGGCAGATATTTGTTTGATTTGGTATTGTCAATCGCTAATTCTCTGCTCTGAAGTGGATGTTCACATCCTTCTTCCTCAGGTTCCTCCTGCTTTCTCTCCCACTGCTCCTCTCATGTTTTCTTCCACTCTGCACCACCTCCTTAGACAGGGGGGTACACAGACAATAGTACTTATTGCCAGGTTTAGCACTTGAAGATGCAAGTGGCTGCTCAATTATAACTTTCAGGGCCTTTGAAAGGGCAGCTTGTGTATTCTGAATACAACAGCCTAAATATGTCTATGAAGATCTGGAAAGCACAAAAGTATACACACAAGGTTATTAAGTGAAGCTGCTTCATTACTTCCTAAAGCTGACAAAGAGGTTTCTTCCCAATTTCCTAACCTCCATTAGAAGCAAATGACTATGTGGTCAAATGCTGAAACAGCTCCAATATTTTTGAACATCTTAGTGGAATGCAGGCAATTCTGGGCTCATTACTCCCCCAACTTCCTCTAAATGACAAAGTCAGGTGCAGGAAAATAGCCTATCTGTTCATATTCCTCAGTTCAAGTATTTAGCTTATTAGGTTTACAGCTCTCTACATTGTTTTAATCCAGTCCTGCTCCTTGGGAACCAAAATATGAAAGAGTCAAGTGGGAAAGGTAATCAAACACTGCATCTCCTAACACCCTTGTATGCCACAGGGGTAATTAGGTACTCAAAGTTATCACCCTGTTTGTTGACCTAGTACATTCCTTGCCACCAACTTGACCACAACCTTTACTTACGAATATTCAGAATATTCAAAAACATCAGCTCTTCACAAGGTCACTTGTATTTTGAGAACCAATGGCAAAAATAATATGAAAACAAGAGCTGGGGAGAAATAAATCTCTCTTTTTTTAAATGTTCCTCCTCGGATGAGTTGAATAACTAACCAGATACTGGATGTGAAGAAATATCACAGCAGGTAACGCCAAGATCATGTGCTTTTTCATTATACAGGCATCTCATTTTATCATCCCAAATGGTTAAATCACCACTTGATGATCCAGTGACAAAGAAGTTTCCATTGGGAGAAAATGCACAAGCCATCAAAGAGCCACCTTTAACTTTCCCAGATCTGAAAAGCAAGAGTACACAGGATTTGAATTTAGAGTAGGTCAAGTTCTACAAAGTGACCTCTCAAATGCAGTCTGATGCAATAAGCCAAACTCTTGTAAGGTTTGCACTTTGGAACTAGCTAACAGAGGAAAGAGAAACTCAAACCAACTATGAAAAGAGCAAAATAAGCTCTGCAGCAGGGACCAGACCAGCTCTTTGACAGCAGGAGGGAAAACATGAGATGGAGGCCCAAGGCAATAATTTTAACTGAGTGATAAAATAATTTTCAAACGAAAGACAATGTGCATGGATTTAACACTTAAAAGGCACAATGCACTGTCAAAATTCTATGGCAGGATACATTTTAAAAGTCAAAGATACATGTACAACTATAATTAACACAGAATTACATGTACACAAACAAGGGGAAAAAAGATGGACACTTCTTCTGGTTTTAGAGAAAAAAGAGAACACCGACTAGCCCATATGATAAGCTGTAGCTGAGTAGAATACTTTGTGTTTTATGATGTAGGATTAATTTTGCACCACTTGTACACAAGAGAAAGCAATGTGGAAAAGAAATGATGCATTTTAATTAAGTCAGCCAAAGCACTTTGTAAAACTGATCTTCAAAGAAAATTTCTAGCAGATATGGAAGGGTGGTCAACCCTCAGGAAGGAAGTGGGGTCAGCCTGACATCCTTTACGTTATCTGATAACCTGAAGTTAATCAAAAGAGTCTCACTCCTTTTAATGGACACCAGATCCAGCCAAGTGTGCATAGCTGTCTTTAAGTGCGGGGAGAAAATCACAGCCATGAGAAACAGTCACAAGACAAGAAATGTCAGAACTATTTACTCTGTCATCATACTTTGTAGAACAGTGCTAATGCTCTTTTACTGACAGAAATTTTATTTGAAGCCAGAGGTGTCAAACTTAATGTCACAGAAGACAAGTCAATTAAATTTTCCTCAGAGTCACACTAATCAGACCCATGACCTTCTAAAAAGCATTGTCTCAATTCTTTTATTAAGAATACTATCAAATCCACTACAGTGCTTCCCATTTTTATATGTACAATCCTTTTTCTTTAGTGTAGTTTTTACAAATTTCCTTCTTTCCCACAAAAAGTTGCAGATTTGCTTTCAGTTGCTCTGAAGGCAAAATAGCATTGTAAAGTAAATTGTAGCAAAATAGCATTGTAAAAGTAAAATAAATAGCATTGTGCATGCATTTAAAATTTGCATACCAGTTTTGTAACTTACTACTGAACAGGAAATAGAGACCAGTAAGAAATAAACATAAGTCAAGCTGCTTTCCTGTTGTTCACATCCACCATAGAACTTATTTAAATAGCCACCATACTTCACAATCTGAACTGTCAATTACAACAGCTGAGTAGATAAGGAGCAAATTTTATGTAATTTTATTATAATTACCATCCATATATTTAGTCAAGTGACAAAATAGTGTAGTTAAATGTTTTCTCATTTTCAGCATCAACACAATCAACTGTTTCAAAAGAAACAGAAGACACAGATTGACATTAGATGGTTAACTAACTTCCTCTGACATAGTTTTTAAGCACTTTGATGATTTCTATGAAATCTATACTGATTTCAACTATTAAAACCAGGACATGTGCATTTTTCTACCTGCAATTACAAATCACAATAAAAATATTCATCAGCTGAAAATACATACATACATGCACATTCCAAAATAGATATAAAATTAAGCTGACTGCTGCTGGCCTGTTAACACTCTGAAATGAACTTTTAACAGTTGAAGGGGACAGGATCATAATGTTCATGTTTTTTCTTATTTCTCTACAATGAAAAGACCAAAGCAGAATCATTTCTGGTTGTAATACCAATATAATTTCTAAGTAGTCATTATACATTCACCATTCAACTAGAAGAAAATTAGGGTGTAGGTCTAAAACATGCAGTATTAAGAGCATACAATTGGAAGAAATGTTGTTTTCATATTTCTGGGTTTTTCCCTTCAGCAACATGCATTCTGAATAAAGAAAAAAAGATCTCTTCACTAGTAATGTCTCAAAACAAATAAATCCTCAGATTTTAGAATACTAATGACTGAATTTCCCAATTTTTCTGAAAGATAAAACTAGGAAGAAATAGGTTATCAGTACCTCTTTACTACCAGAAACCATTTCAATGTTTCTTTATGTATTACAAAAAACATGGTGGCAAAAATCTTGGACAATTTATGGACAAACTTCCAGATTTACACAATTTCAAGTAACTATAATCAATAATTTTGAAAAACTGTACCGTTTCCCACATAAATCACCACTGTGGAAGGCTAAGAGGGACATGCTTGACAGGGGACTACCAACATCAAACAATTCTGTCTTTTAGAAACAGCTGTTCCCTCAATCCTGTGTGAAACATCAGTTTGCTCAAATTCTTAACTACTTTTCTAACTTTAGAGAGTAATTTAGTTGCATAATAAGCCCTAAAACCTAAATAATGTCTTGTCCAAGTACAGATTACAACAACTGGCCTAAAGAATTCACTGAAAGACTGAGATGTAGAAGAAGACTCTGAAGATAGCTCTAAGGTTCATGCCTTTAACTATGCAACACCAATAAATATGCTCATCTGCTTTGTTTAAAATGTTTCTTGGAAACCTATGTGAAATGTTGACTGTCATGCTTAACTTATTTAGTACCAATACTTCCTTCGTCACTTTATGTCTTAAAATGTACAGTTTCGGGATAGGTCCATAGCTTCCAAACTCTGGTTGCTGGATTACCAGCAAGCTTCTAAGACCTTCCTGAGCACCGAACTCCTAGTGATTAAACATATAATTTATACCACTACGTGTAATGCAATATAAAGCACACAGTACAGTCACGCTCCACTAACTGCCTATTATGTACCACAGTTTGCTGACCCACTGCTTAGAAACCAGGTGCATACAGTGTGCAATGCATCCTGATCTCACGTTAAATCAGTGAAATTAACTTTTAAAAAATCAGGACTTAGATGGATGATAACCTTGTAAAAATTAAAGCTTCTTGAGTTCTCATTGTTTAACTTAAAAAACCAAAAAGCTACTTAGCACTTCTCCCTCTCCTATTGATAATCTGTTGGTTATCTAAATCCTATCCCTGTTTCCTTGTGATATCCATCAGAGGTGTAAGTCTGCATCTCTTGTATACAGTACAGCATACTGCTTGAACTATATTCACCTCAAAACAAAGTATTTGTCAAAAAAATTGGCACTCACCGGTACAGTTTCATGGACTGCACGTTCCAAAGAACCACGCTGCCATCCGCTGCCCCTGCCAACAGGTAGGTGGGCTCAGGAGAGAAGCGGCAGACCCTGACGGGGCTGGCCCCGGGCTGCTGGAGCACGGCCAGCCTGCGGCCGTCGCGGGTGTCCCACAGCGCCGAGGTGCCGTCCGTGGAGCACGAGGCCAGCAGCAGTCCCGACGGCGAGAAGCAGCAGCAGTGCACGGCGTACGTGTGACCTTCCAAAGGCGAGTACGGGAGCTCAGCAAAGGTGCTCAAAGAATAAACACGAATTGTTTTGTCCAAGGAACAAGTAGCCAAGCACGATGATGAGAAGGCACAGTAATTGACATCATCACTATGATCTGATAAAGTGTGAATTAATGTCGCCATTTGAAAAAATAAAAATCTGAAAAAGAGTTTAACAGACTTAATTTTCCTGTTTTGTAAATGAAACATACTACCTTAGCAAGACAAATACTGAAGGAAAAAAAAAGAAAAAAACTAATTTGCAAAGTAAGATTTTCAGCTAGCATTGCTTAAGCAGAGAATCATAAAATCACAGACTAATTTGGGTTGAAAGGGACCCTAAAGCCCATGCAGTTTCAACCCCCTGCCATGGACAGGGACACCTTCCACTATCCCAGGTTGCTCCAAGCCCCATCCAGCCTGGCCTTGAATACTTCCAGGGATGGGGCAGCCGCAGCTTATCTGGGCACCCTGTGCCAGGGCTTCCCTACCCTCACAGCCCAGAATTTCTTCCTAATCTCTAATCTAAACCTACTCTTAGTTTAAATCCATCGCCCCAGTCACTGCATGCCCTTGTAAAAAGACCCTCTCCAGCCCTTTTGTGGCTGGAGCACTTTCCAGTGAAGACCGAGACAAAAAAGTCATTGAGTACCTCAGCCTTCTCCACATCTTGGGTAACCAGGTCTCCTGTTTCCTTCCAGAGGGGGCCCACATTTCTCCTAATCTTCCTTTTATTACCAACATACCTATTAAAGCTTTTCTTGTTGCCCCTGACATCCCTGGCTGGATTTAATTCCATCAGGACTTTAGTCTTCCCTTAATCCGACTGCCCAAAAGATCTCTCTGTAGTCCTCCCAGTGTACCTGTCCTTACTTGCATCCTCCTCCTCTTTGTTTGAATTTGTCCAAGAGCTCCCTTCTGCTTACTTTCACAGAGAGCAACAGTAGTGATGGCAAAACATCAGCGCAATACCACATACTTGTATTGCCAATCCAAAGTTTGACCAGCCTGACTAAAATGTTTAAGTCAAAATGTGAATATTAATTGGGTGATCAGCATTGGAACCTCTCCAGAAATTGCATTTGCTGCTACACAGAACAACAAAAGGCAATGTGAACTTCACACGCATTTTCCCAGGATGTAAAACTGCTAGAACCAGTTTAAATTGTATCAGACAAGTGATTTACACTGCTGAGGTCCAGGAAATCCCCAAAGAGGTACATTCCAACCAGTTACTCCCCATGCTGCAGATCACAAACAAGTTTCCTGAGAATAAATGCACAGAGACAAAATGAAGTGCCTACAGCTCTTATAAGCTGTTTCTAATGAAAAAAAAACCAAACCCAGTAACACTATTTATATTGCGTTAACTTATATAATAGTCTGCTGTTTTAGATAAGTGCTTCATTCTGAATGATAATTTCAGTGCTGAGGCATCTGCGAACAAAACCATGTATACTCACACTTTTTTTTTTTACATAGAAACATACACACACACATATGTTTGTATGTGGACATGTAAGTATGTATAAATGTATGCACACATATGCAGAGGTATGTACATATACACACAGACACAAAGGTGCATATGTAAGAGCAAAATACTTGTTCTCTTCAGACAGTGTATGGCACACTGATTTAGTTAAAGACAAGATCATTGAATACTACCTACTTTAGCTTCAGGATGCTCAGTTTTACTACCACTCTCTTTATAACCATTAAACAAATGAAGGAGTATCAGTAACATAGCTGCAGAAAGAAAATAAACATATTTTCTTCAACTATAAGAAACCGAAGAGTTAGAGAAAACATCTGGAAAGATGAGCTGAAAAAGGCACCTTGATCTCACTGTCAGGAGACTTGCAGGACCTCACTGCAGAAAAGCAAACCTAAGAACAAGAGGTTTCAGTATCAATAAATCGACTGAGGGAGCTAGGAGCAGCGGGAGCATTCGTCACCAGAGAGATGTTCAGCACCACAGCATCATCTCCGGCAATTACGTATTTTTTTCTCGCACTCCACAAACCAGCAGCACCGGCCCACAGGAAGAGCCGCAGCAATTCTCGACACGGCTGGCAGCCGGTTCCCTATTGCTCTTTCCCGCAGCCTAGCCCCACCCAACCCATGGCGCCGGCAGCGCGGCCCGGACGCGCTCGGAAGGTCTGTGGAGTCACCCCGAGCTCCAGTGGCACGTGTTCAGGGTAAACAAGACCCTGCCCCGGCTGCGCGGGGCCCCGGGCCGGCCGTGAGGGATCCCGCCCGCACCAACCGCGCTCTAACCGCGGCGCCTCCTGCCTCGACCACCCCGCCACGGCCCAGGGAGCTGCGCACGCGCGGGGCCACCCCCCGGCCTCCCGGCATGGTGCGCTCCGGGCCGACGCGCCCCGCTCCGGGCCGCGCCACTGCGCGCCGGCCGCGGGGGAAGCCGGAGCTGCGTTTCCCGCTCTCACCGCCGCCACTGGTCCCGGCCCCAAGGCAGCGCGGGCTCGGATTGTGCGACCTTCAGCGCTCCGCGCCCTCAGCTCCGGCTCGGAGCCGCACAACAGCCGCCGGCGCTATGGCTGCCTTGGCACGAACCCTGCGTGGGCGCAGGCGGTGGCAGCGCCTGTGGGATGTTGGCGGGGCCGGATGCTAACCCGGCCACTGCCGCGCCCTCGCGTCAGAGCACTGCCGGGCGCCAGCCGTGTCCGAGCGGGCAGCGGGGCCACGCTCTGCTGCTGAGATCGACACGGTGACCCCCTCACCCCGGCCTCCGCCCGCCACAGGCGCGGCCCTCGAGCAGAGCAAGGGGAGGTGCAACAAAGAGTGCTCCCCCAGGCCCAGCAGCCGTCAGGTAACTGACACCATCGCCCTCACCCCGCTCCCCGCCTTCACATACACGCTCAGCAACTCATACATCATAAATGGTTTAGCCAGCATCTACACATTTGAGGAAGACAAAGTCACTTTTTCGGAGTCACTGTGTCCAGGAAGCCTTCCGCGTTTAGTCTGTACCATTTCATGCTCTGTTTTATAGCATTTTATTTGATTGCACACTCTGTGATCCACGGCTGAAGTCTAGCCTTTCATTGTTCTGAATCCCAGGTGGCAGCCACTTTGAAAGAAGGCTTTAGACCTCCTTTTAAAGATACATATTTTGATTTTCAGCTGCTTTTTCATCATCCCATTTTTCCCAAAGAGATGAAAAGAGACAAAAGAGAACTCACACTCTACCATAACACTCTTCATTGAGTGTCATTACAGTATTTATAAAATAGTAAGTTTGAAAGTTTCAGGATAAATTCTGTAAACTAAGACTGGCACACTGTTCAGAAAGGATGAGAGCACACTGGAAAATTTTTCCTCTTAAGAAAACATACAAACATCAACAGGAGAGAAATTAGCAAAGAGGAAATGTTACACACATTTTTCGAGTGGTTAAATCCCTGCTCTTTTCTATGGATAGAGGAGGGCATATGCATGACTCAAGCTTGCCATTCAAATATAGTATTTCCTGTAAATTTAATTTTACTGCAAGAGTAATGAAGACAGATATTGTATGTAGTGCAGCTAGTGACCTGTCAGATATTTCAGAAAACTAACAGGTCTAGTATTGCAGACAAAGCATAAACCAGCACAGAATCTGAAAAAAAAAATCATTGAAGAACTAGATTTCTCAATTACTTAAGCATATTTATAACATCTTCTTACAGGCTTACAGTCATAAATTCAAAACATTGATTAATCTTCACATCTCTGGTACATGTCAGCAAACCTCTTTACTTAAGTCTTCAGAAAGGTCATGAAAAGGAAAGGCACAGAGCAGTCAGTATGGAAGTTCACTTTAGCATGCAAGACTGTCTGACACCCAAATGTGATTTTTTTTATTCAAAGTAATAAAGATTATTCTAACAGAACTTTGTAATAAAGGAAAATATTACTGAACAAGATATTCTGGGGAGAGCAATGGAATCATTAATTAAAAAATAGGCACTAAGACTCAAACACGGCAGACCTAGTTTAAAAGCAAAAACCAACACCCCAACATTATTTTGAGAGAACTACAGATATTGTGGTTCCACAGTATCTCTTTATTTTCTTCAGTCAGAGCAAGGATTATGATTAATGCCCATCTACAGGCCAAAAAAGGGCCTGTAGAACCTTACATGGACAGCAGTTTTCAGAAACACGACCAAACGTGCATTTCCATGTCCATAAGGACAGTGATCTCAACCTTGCAACACCTCTGTTATTTACAGGCAGGGAACTTCTCTCTGACTGCTTGGCAACTGCTTCTTATGAACTACCATTAAAAGCCCAAGAGAATTTGATGCATCCTAAGAACTCAATGTTAAACGCAGGACTCCCAACATATTATCTAAAAAATACCCCAAACCAAGAAACCTGTATATATACAACCTGAAGTATTAAAATTGTCAAGAAAATCTGGTTTGCAAAACAGTCTTTTATTGTATCCGTGCCACACATACTAGTGAAAAATAACACTCCTAAAAAGGGAAAAGAAAAAGAATGCTACCTTTCCACAACATTTTTTAAATAAAACTTCAAGTACTCTTACATTAGTACAAAAAAAAATTTCCGATCTATCTGCCCCAACAGGCCACCACAACACACAGTAGATAAAACACAGTGGTTACAAATGTCTTCTTTTGTTATTCTGTGGCAAGGCAAATGGAGGAAATGTTTCTATGAAAAAATACTGTGTGCGTAGGAAATTGTCACAATTTTCTTCCACGTGGATACAAATAATGATTACACTTGGATTTGAGGCCGTGGGGGCTTGAAATTATATAACAAAATAGAAAAATGGAAAACTAATATCCCCTACACCCTGTTTTAAAGGCAGGCACTACCAAGATTAAGGAGACTCCACAGTGTTGGTAGAGGATAATTACTGTACAAGCCATAGAGCTATAATTACTTAAAGACTAAAATAAAATGCTACCATCTTCCTAAGGCATAAACAATAATGTCTGCAAACAATATGTACACATCATACATATTTAAAACAAGACTTAATATAAACAATAATGAACAGTATATACATGTCTCAATTTTTCTTCACTGTCTTGAAATACAATTTAACTACACAAGTGATGCAGCAACATATATATAAATGTACTCGTAACTCTACAGTAAAGTTTAATTTTTAGTGCCTTCACAGCACATCAGTGTAAACAGTTTTACTTGGCTTTGTTTTATATTTTAAAACATTCCTTGTTGTATTTTCAATATTTAAAGCAATTTTCTAGTTCTTCCTTTTCACAGAAAACGAAGATTCTGAATGCTGTATAATCATAAATAATTCATAAAATTAAATACATTCACTAAAAAATAAACTACAAAGTAAAAAAAAAAAGAAAAATAGATATTTATTGAAAGGGAAAAGAGAACCATTTCCCCAAGTAGAGCTCTGGTGGTTGAATATTCAGTGCGTTTTGATAAATTGCTATTGCACTATAACACCCCTTCCTTTGAAATTCTTTGGGTGTGCTTCCCTGTTCTACCTAAATTAGTTTGTTAAAACACACAAACCAATAACCAAGGGGCCATGGTTGCTGTAGGAGTGAAGCCTTTAAAACTAGTATCACAACTCTGTGATATTTTGAAGGAAAAAAATTAGTTACGTATGTGCCTTGCACTTCCATGTAAATACAGTTCACATTGCTGGTCTTATCAGTCCTCATTTAAAAGAAGGGAAAAAAAATAAAATAAAAAAAAGAGTCCTAATAGCTTCAGCTCACTTTGAAAATCTCTGTCCATTTCTTTTCAAAATACTTCCTCATATTGTGGCCAGCCCTGCCTATGTCAGAATCATCTTCATTGAAAGTTTCACAGTTGTCAAAAACAAGCCTGACATCCAGCGAAAATGCTTCAAGATTAGGGTACCTAAAAGAAGGAAAAAAGTGAATGATTTTTGGAACACAGAGAATCAGAGGAAAAATATTTCCACTACATGAGAAAATATTTAAGTAAGAATTTAAATTAGAATTTCTAACAAGAAAATGAACATCAGTGAAAGGAAATACTCTCCTGTCACTGTTTTGCTATTTTCCTCACAAGTTTTCTACGGCAGAATTTCATGCCTGTACTCGAAAACAAACTTTTAGATAACTAATTCCTCCCTCTCTTTAACAGCTTTCTAGCTAAAATGCTACGGCTGTTTGCCATGTATGCATCTATTCTTGCGTTCAGGGTCCTTTCAAAATATTGAATACAGCTGAATTTATCGAAATGAGGAACAAATGGGTTAAAAAAAAAAGGCTGCCCAAATAATCTTGTGACACTGTCTTTACTAATTCATTTTATTATCCTGAACATACCCCTGAATGGCCCAAAGACTGTTCCAATATTCATAGGAATTATTAAAAATAACAGAAGTTACAAGTCTAGTGATATGAGCACACGGGAAGCATTTAAATCTCATATTCATGGGAGAAAAAGTCTGAAGAAGTTAAAATGCTTCTTGTGCTATCCTAGGGAAGTTGCTATGTGGAGCCAACAGGCACTGCAGAGGGTCCATCTTCACAGATTCATTAGAGCACAGGGATATTAACAAGGAGGGAAGGTACACAGAGGCATGCAGCGTGGTGCTCTCTTTAAAGAATCCGTGCAGTTTAACTGTAGGGCTATAAAATGATTAACCACCATTACGGGAGTGTTACCTACAAAAGAGCTGTCATTTCACTCCACAACCACAGCATTTACAGGGACTCCAAAAGCTTAACGCCTTCACAGTTGGTTCTCTCTGACATGCAATAACACTAAGGTGTCTCCATGAAAAAAAGGTTCCTTTTGATTGTTTTGGTGCATTTGACCTGGCATTTTGATTATTTTTCAGCCAGTTCCACACATTCTCCCATCCAACATGCTATTTTGCTTGGATATGGCAAATATAAAAGCATACAATAAAGAATTTTTATTTTGACTGTAAAAGTAATCACAGATGTGTCAGAGCAGAACAATATAGTTTGGCTAATTTTAATCATGTATTGTATTTCAGTGGTTAAATAGTTTTAAAATGTAAAGTACAATTTACAATAGGTTTACTTACTGTCCACTACTTAGCTTGTCTCTAATGGTAGAAAAGTCCATAGGTTTTTTAATAACTTTCTTATAACCAGGAACAAGTTTCAAGTTTACAGGAAGTAAGAAAGGCCAGGCATCTTCATGAGTTTCCAATTCTGAGAGAATCATACTGAATAAAATAAGGTTTTGAATCAGAATTTTTAAATTTTATTCATACATTCACAGTGTTTTCACTATTACATGAATTCCCTATGAGCTGCCAAACTATTCACTTTACAAAAGGAAATCTTCTGTGCACCCTGTTGAAGGCTGAGAACAATGTACATAGAGACAACTAAGTAACTAATATAGCATTAAGCTCTCTCCAGGCGACCTATGCGAGATGAAATTCTAATGATCAACACTCCAAACGAAAACATGGTCCTGCAACTTTGATCCTCAGCAAACCAGCTGCTAAAACTGACTTTCCAGGAGTGTGCCAAGGCTAAACAATGTCCCTTTTGACTGAGCAGCAATGCTACCACAGCAGATGGTTCACGTGCGCCCATTGTCCTTGATACCCTTGTATCAAAGTGTCAGTGCCACTGCTGCTGGGGCTGGGCTTCACTCTTCTCCCAGAAGACACACCTGTGTATAGGTATACATATATACATACATACATACATAGACACACACACACACACACACACAAAATGTGTATAGATATGGACATTTGTCAAAGAACAGCATTGCTGTTTCCCAGAACAGAGAGAAAAAGGATCAAGTAATACTTGTTTCAACAAGACTTACCCCTAAATTTAGCATCTGACACTTTACCTGCATATAGCCAGGTCCTTGGAGTCTCCATCTCTCTTAGGTTTCTTAACAGCAGTGCAAGTTTCTTGCTTTAACTGGCTTACACAAACATTTTCATCAATTTTTCTTTTTTTAGGGTCTGTTTTTCCTCTTTTTAAGGCAACACTTGTAGTTGCAGAGTCTTCATCCTCTGTTTCCCCTGGTAATTTTCTGCTTCTCTTTTGTTCATTACTTTTTTTACCTTTAATTTGAAGTTTTTTTATCTTTAGAGTTTGACCACTTGCCTACAATAGAGACAACTGAAATAAGTAATAACCTAGAAATTACAGAAACCTCTGTTATCACCGACAGACAATAATGAAGATCAGAAACAGAAGTACCAAAACAAATTAAATATTTAATATTAGAGATTATTCACTTTTTGCTCTTCTCTAAAGGCAAATAAGGCTGCAGAAATTCCTGGTACTCATGACCTAGGCTCTCAACTTGTGACAATACAAAAGCACTTGACATTCAAATTAGTACAACAATACCTCCTAACAACCAAGTTGGCATACTTTCAGACAAACATTCGTCCATTACTAAATGGCTGATACAAACATACGAAAAAAAAAATTCACTAAGTTTTTTCTCTGATTTTTCTTTTGAAACAGAGCCTGACACATTGGTCTGTCAACACTTAATGATGAAACTTCAAAAACAAATACTGAATAAATTTTTAAAAATAAATTAAAAATTATGGTATTGAATAAGCATGAAAATTCTGGACCTACCCACATTAAAAAGCCCATAGTTTAGAACAAATAAAACTGTGGCCTTTACTGCTACTAAAATACAAGTTAAATAGAACTACTAATTTCATAATTTAATGAGAGCTCCCCATAAAATATACAGACAATTATTTTCACTGAAAAAAGCACTGGTAGACCTGTAACTCTACCACACATAATAAACCAGTCACTTGCTCCAGCCCCTTCATCCTGACAGGAGTGTTACCTTTGCTATGCAGGCAGGACAGAACCAGTCCCCATCTGGGATGGTGCTGATCTTGGGTCTGTGGCAGTAGGTGTGACAGCCTTTATCACAACCATCACAAAGGAGCAGCAGTTCCTCATTATCTCCCTTTCGACAAATTTGGCAGTACTGTAATTGATGAAAAATGGGTTTAATTCAATTTTTAAAATTTGAAACACATAAATAGTACCTAAATTACCGCTCTCCTTCAAACACATAAATTCACTCTCAAAAATACATTCATTTTACTTTGGTCAGAATCTGCTTATGATGATATCCATAGAAGAATATATGGAGTATGTAAGGAACTAAATTAAAGGCTACATTTGGGGAACATGTTGGAAAAGCAATTCATTTATTATAAGACAAGTATCCCTAGAGCACAAAAAAAGATGAGCACTTTTTATAATTCATTAATGTCAGTGAGAAGTAAAGGTATACCTATCAAAACCTCTTGGCCCAAACATACTATCTCAGAAATCTTCTCTTCATTTATGCCCATACTGTATATGAACATTGTTATTTAATAAAGAAAATTTATATTTTACAAGGGCATTCCCACGTAATAATTGGTAAGGATCTTATCCAAGGGCCACCATGAACAAATGCAGTAAAGCAAAACAAATGATCCCAGCACTTCCTAAAATTCACACTAACTTAAAAATATCTAAAGGACTGCCAATTTTCTTAAATACATCGTGTGATTTTGCTAATTACCTTCTTTTTAGACATCTTTTTCAGGAACTTAAAAAATCTTCAAATATTTTCACCAAATACGTGATTAAATATATTAAACATACACCAGTATGTTTAAACATACAGTTTAAACAGACAGCACTAAACATACACCAGAATGTTTACTGGTATCACAGAATATTCTGAGTTGGAAGAAAAGCAGGAGGATCATCGAGTCCACCTCTTAAGTGAATGGGCCACACAGGGAATGAATCGGTGACCGTGGCATTATGAGCACCCTGCTCTAACCAACTGTGTTGTAATTAAATGCAAAGAATATTTAAACCATTGAGAGGGATAAATTTTTTTCTGCATAATATATTACTTCATCTTGAAACATTCCAATGTCTTTTCAGGTGCTCCTATCAAATTCATAAGCATTTTGCACTAAAGCTACTGCTTAAAGTAACAGCTATATAAACTCAAAAGTACAGCGTAACATTACAGCTTTTATTTAAATCATCCTTTAATTGTCCAGATGTAATCAGAATTTGTATAGGAGTGACAGAAATTAAAAAATTAGGAAAAGGACCACAAATGGAAGAATCACTTTTGCCACCCTCTACGCAACACTGATCATACTTTATCACATCATAGTCACTACTGCTGTAGTAATAAGTTTTGTGTTCAGGAATTTGAGGTTCAGAGGTCCTTGCAAATTTTGACACATCCCCTTCATGTGCTTTTTTTGTATATGTAGTTGACATAGACTGACCTGCTGAGTGTAAAAGGAAACAGATATTTCAGCTTGTCTCTTCACACACTTGCCTAATTTGTATGTTCAGTTGTGAGAACTCTGCATGCAAAGAAGCTGCATATTTGCAGCATCTGAACTTTCTAAAAAATGTAATCTTAAATGAAGGATATATGATGTTGAACCTCCATAAAACTTGTGTCACAGGTGAGGTTAGAAACACTCCATTAGAAAGAGTATATTTCATCAGATGGAGTGAGATGACTTTCACCTCGATGTCATCGTCAAAGAATAATTACCATCTTAAATAATGTAACCATTTACAAGAGCTTTCTATCTTAGCAAGTTCAGGATGCTGAATTTGGCAATCAAGGGACAGTCTTTTCCATCAGGCTTATTCATCTGTGCACAATGCACAGTTTAATTTTGTGAGGTTTCATGTGAAGTAGTAAGAAATATATTGACTTAAAATGTCTGAAGTTGGAACATAGGATATAGCAAAAACAGTTCAGATACTTACAACTTTCATAATGGATTTTTCCCATGCTATTGATTTCTGTAACTGCTGAATGCACAGAGCTACCTGGGCAGCGCTGCGTGCTTCTGACAGTGCCTTTCTCCACACCCTTAGCCCTGGAGCAATATCCTCTTCAGTTCTGCATTAAAATACAAGCAAATTAAGTAGGTCACACCTGTTTGTTCATGTTTAAATGAGAGACAATCATCATCACACTGAAAGCCAAGCAATGACAAAACATACACAGCCAATAAGGTTTAAGCAACTAAATTTCATGTAGTGCACAGACTGTGGCTACGTGCCTCAAAGCTTAGTCACAACCAGTTAAATATAAGATAAATTTGCAAGATTATTAACAAACATAACAAAAAATTCTTTACAAAGCACCATGCAGAATAAGATGATCCATATGGATCACAGACATACAAGAAAGTACATAGATAACAGGCAATAAGAAAATAGGCTCCAATTAGCAAAGAAGCACAATAATTTTTCAAGTTAATCTCAATAACCTACCCGTCACCATCACCACTAATAGATGGTGCAGGAGCAGGGACAGTAACTGTGCCCACATTATCCAGTTTGATCTGAATGGTGGTACTTAAGGGGCTCTTCAGATACCTTCGCTCTATGTTCCGCTCCAAGTCAGCGAGCCTGGTTACAGCTATATCTAGAGGGTTGTCACTCCTCCTCTCTAGAGAGCTGGCATTGCCTTCTCCGCCTCCAGCACAATCTCCATCGTGCTTCTTGTGCAATCTAGTAATTGACTTATGTTCACGATATACCAAGTCGTCTCTCTCTGATGCAGGTTCAGGACACAGCCAACCCTATGTCAATAGAAAGGTTTGGGCATTTATTGGTTGCTGTTAATTCAGTGCGTAATCAGAGGAACTGTTTTATGGAATCAAACTAAGTAACTGAAGTGCTGTTTCCAGTAGATCTTGGTTACTTGTAATCCATCTGTAGAGACATTTTCCAAAATATCCAGAGAACTAAAATAATTAATCAAGAAACACAAGCATTACTGGACTTTCTGAAAGGAACCTTTCTGCAACAGTCAGCATTCTTATCCCCTTGTGAAGCATCCCGTTCTCTTGGCTGAAACATCACAACAGATGTACCTGTTCAGTAGGCAGTATCAGGACACAGGAAATTAACATCCATCTCGTCAAAAACTAGGTCCCAAACACTGCACCTGTACTATAGCCAAACATACACAATTTGATAACCTTACACCCACCTTAGAAAAATTCCAAAATCCAGAGAATTCTTAACTGTATCACACTCATAACCATTACATGCTCTCCATGACTCTACAATACTCAAGCAAATTATTCTGATGCACTTGTAGCCATTTCTGAAAGCATTAACAGCAAAAATCACACAAACCAGGCAGAACTGTGGCAACCCACCCAAGAGTCAAGCAGTCTCTGTGAAATACAGTCTTTGCATTCAGAGAAGGTTAACAAAATGTATATGGAACTGCACTGTAGGAGAACTGCCATTCTGAGCATCTTCAGCTGAAGACTGAACTGTAATAAAATGTTTCAAACACAAATCTCTATGATACTGCACAGTGCATTTGTTTCATTTGTAGGCAATTAGGATGGAATAAGAAAGCACTTACCAATACACAAAGACTGCTATCTACTTTAAATTCATATCACTTATTTTAAAAAGACATTTTACTGAAAGTTGGTTTTACCTTAACTTGTAAACTAGCTGATGCAACTCTCCTCTCTAGATCTTCCACCTGCTGAAGAACAGCAAGATCCATCTCCATAGCTTGTTCTTCTACTGACCAGTTTTCCACAACATCCCGAGTTACCTGGTTATCTTCATTTTCATTGATATCAATAATTGCAACTGTATTTGAGAATCACATTTTTATTATTTTAATTAACATTACAACTGCACTGGTAAATTCGAGCTTATTTACCTGTCACTCCAGGTGAAGAATTGTTGTGAAAGTATACTATTCTTAAAATACCCAATATTAACAACAAATTCTGTATGCTTTCAAACTTTCATTTTAAGGGCAAGAAGGGGAAGGAGAGGCCAAGTGTTACAGAGATGTAAAGAGGTTCAGAAGGTTACCAGAGCTTAAGAAGGTTATTTATATCCCTAGAACTATTTACATTACATGGCATTTCTCTAATCCAGTACGTTTCCAGAACAGGGACGGTGAAAATGCAGCTACAGATGAGGATACCTTTACCTTTTTTCTCCAACCATTACTTTAACTCTCCTGCTAAACATACCCCAGGAGAGCTCTATGTCTGTTGTCTGATGACCCAACACCCTGTGTACATTAAATATCAACTACATACCATCCTTGTTTTTGATGCAGGCCAGAGTGATATAATCCATGTGTTTCTGTATCTGCTTTTGTAAGGCCTTTTCTCTTATTCCCCTGAGATGAAGCACTTTAAGCAAAGATTTTAGGTCCTCTGGATCAGTAATCCTCCACCATCCATACTGCATTTCTAAATCAAGACAAGCATATAAACACTTTGCAGGTGCTTTTTTTATGTGATCACACATGATCAGATTAGAAAATCAAGAGGCAAATTGTTAAAACTATTGTAACATGAGAGAGACACTGCAGAAATTATCACCTTACTGTTGCATTACACTTACCTTCTGGTATAGGCTTTGGGTTAGGATAATCTACAGGCTTGGCTACTTCAGCTGCTGTAGAAGGGACAGAAGCTATTTTTTCAGCTTGGAGTGCTGGTGATTCACTTTTACTTGCAGGAACACTAGATGCCAAGAATGAGTTACCATTCACTTCTGATAATCCCAGCCCTGATCCAAGAGTGGGTAAAGGAGATGGAAATGGAGCATTTGAAGTAAGAACTCCTGTAGGCCATCCACAAAACTGAAGTCCCATTATAGGTAGTCCTGTCTTCATCTGCTACAAAGCACAACTACCATTACTATAACCAAGAAACCTGAATTATGATTAGGATGCTATTTGTCAAACAATACTCAAAACACAAAGAAAGCCTTTACTCAATACTTTGATTAGTTTCAGAAAAACTAATATAACACTGACATGTAATACTTATGAGGGCCCTGTTAATGCTAAAAAACAATAGCTTCTAAAGGGAGGGTTTGGTGTGTTACACTTCCAAAAACTAGTTTGTATTTACTTACTTTTCATTTAATACCAGTAGCCAACACTCTAAAAGCCAAATTAATTACTGATATGCATGTACAAAATATCATACATTGGCTTACTTGATACATCATAATCTAGTATTATAAAGTTTCCGTATTTAGTTACTAACATTTAGAAATAGAAAAAAAATAAAGAAATGCAGATATAATGATTGCAGGTCTTTGAAATAATTTGTGTAAACAGACATCCTGCCCAAATAAAGTCTGCAAATTCAAGCTAGTCAAAAATTAATATATTTACCTGCAGCGGTGACAATGCAAAAGGACTTAATCCCATGGGACTCTGTGCAGAGGTTGAGCCCAGAAGAGGAGATGGAACAGGTGACGGTGAGTTTGATGGTGGATGTGACTGAGGAGTGAGTGGAGCTGTAGTAGCTGGTGTGTCCAAGTGGGTGACTGAAGTGTCATCACAGGGCACCCGTGGTAACAGGCTGAACCACTGCCTGCTTTTCTCAGTAAGAGTCTTTAACAACTGATCATTTGGAATTAGTGGAGAACTGTAAAATTTTCCTGTCCCACTGGCATTAGGACTGAAAAGATTATTAGACTCAGGCTTCTCAATGGAGCTTTGTGATGCAGGGGGTTGAAGACTGCAGAGAGAGTTCTTTGAGTTACTTGGGTAAGATAATGTGCAGCCATTTGCTGCACTGCCATTAGGTTTCGGGGACATAGTATCAGACTCAGGTGGCATTTTTGCTACCTCTAACAGTTTGCTTAATTTTGAAAATGACCCGGGCTTTTGTAAAAACAGGTTAGTGCTGTCCTTTTCTTTCAGATTTTCCTTTTGCTCACAGTGAGTTGTAGCTAAGCAATGCAATTTTTCTTCTGATTCAAATTCTTCTTCTTTGATATGCATACTTTCTTCCTTTTTTAACTTTTCTTTTTCTTTTGCAATTTCTTCTAGACCTAAAAAGGTGCAAGAAACACCAATTACCTGTAACAGATCAATTATTTTATGAACGTTTTATAATCCTAGTTTGAATTAAAAATAACTTTGTTTTTGGCTCAACACGTAAGATTCCCATGTCTTTGCTGTTGTTGCTGTTAATGAAATACCTTCTCACTTTACAGCACACTTTGCAGAAGGAAACAAGTTTCTAGGCATACAGATTTAAACACTACTAAACACCTCTAGGAAAAATCACCTCAACCTGGCTAACACACTACTGGATTTATCCAGTACTACATCGGAAGCAGTTTGCCAGTGCAAAGTCTCTGAAAGGGACAAATTTTTGCCAGCTTTCTTTTTGCAGGACTCTGCATGCCTCATCGAGAAGTTTCTCTGGTGATATCAAGAGAGTGCAATGTTTACAGCCCTAAGTTTACTTTTGCAACTGATCGTTTCATTAAACACACAGCCAACTATGAAACGGAGAACCAAAATTCCTTTTACAAAATCAAGTATTTCCCAAACACCAAAATAACATTAAACATTTTACTTCTTTCAATACAAATCATTAACAACTTTAACTGTGCAACAATATCAGCAGTCTATGAAGTTTAATACTCTTTCAAGAGCCACCCAGAATGACTGGAACGCCACATAACTAAGCAGACAGCTAACATCCAATCAATTTAAAGTACAGTAAGCAGAAGCTGATGAAAAAACCACAAGTTTCTTCAAACACAGGAGATGCAAAAGATCTGAAGATCTAGCTTTTATGAAAGGAAAAGACTTTTTTTTTTTTCTCTTCTTTGCACTACTAGTCTTTCTTAACCATTTCTCTTCTATCCTTATACTGACTGCTAATTCAGACAAAAGATCTTTAAAAGTATAAAATGCTTTTAAATAGAGAACTGTTAGCATAGGGGGAAGGAGGTAGAAAATCCAACTCCTTATTTTATGTTCATCCTAAATGGTAGTCACAAATAAACACATGGCTTACAGTTCATGGCAAGCGCATGTACAAATATTTACTTGCTCTTGAAAAACTGTAATTTCTACAAAGAAGTTACATCCCCTCCTATTAAAACTCCAAAATGTGTTCACAATCATGGTCTGTATCAAATTACAAACCATTTAGGAATCAGCATAAACATGAAAATGACTACACAAAAGGGATAGAGAAGTTTTGTTTAAATGGACAGACCATTCAAGACTTTATGTCTCCTATTTCCAAGGTTTAGGGTTAGGGTTACGGAATTAGAAACAGATAAACTGTAGAATTTACATAAAGAGGGCAAACTAAGAGCTGAGGGGAAGAGGAGGTAGGTGAGAATATAAGAATACATCAGTTTTCCTTTTCAGGGAGAGTAAACTTTCATTAAGACAACATTAAAAACAGAGGTTTGCCCTACAGCTCTTGGCTAAAACTGTGTGGGTTGGTTTGTATGCATTTTTTTACTATTTTAAGACAGGTAAGTATATGTAAACTATTTTCTTTTTGTACCATTTCCAAAGCGTTTGGGAATTCATCTGGGTAAAATATAATGAAATACAGCAAACCAAAGAAATGCAAGCAGCACATTCTGTATGCAGCTACTTGTGCAAAACCGTTCCTAACACAGAGCATAACAATGCGGAGCAAGAGACAGAAAGGAAAGTACTTTTTATGCTACCCATTTTAGAAAGAGAACTTGATCACCAAGATTACATTTGGGAGAAGTTCTAGGGCTTATTTTTGGACCACAAACCAGGCTCAAATTTCCTACTATGCTGTAGTGTTACAGTTAATTAAACAGCTCTCTAGAATGATATAATTCTCATGAGATCATGCAATTCTGATGTGCATCAGATCTTTTCCTTGTTATTTTTTGAAGGAAAAAATGTGAGACAAATGAGGTTATGGTTCATATATATGAAAATTAGAAAGGATTTCTCTGTGGCCAAAATGAAGGTTTATGTTTAAAAATTCTAATACCAACAAAAAAGTCAGATTAATACATAATTTCTGCATCTATCCAAATAAAAGTGTGTAAGAAATTCAACCACAATTAATATACAACTGTCACAAGCCCAAAATTACATTTTAGTTTTAGCAAAGTGATTTCAGCAATTGCTGGTTTAAGAAACATCAATTGGTAAAATATAGACACTAAATCATGTGGTTTATTAAAAAACAAGGTTCTTCACTGTATGACAGTAATTGGCATATTTTTGCAGACATCTATCATATCTTCATGCACAGAATAGTCTGTGCATTTGCAGCAAATCTGAGGAGGAAATTTTTTTCTGCATTCTATGGTCATCCTGATTTTCATACACAGAGATCACTGCCATAGGGAAAGGTAAAATAGTTCAGAATCAAGAAACTCTGCAGGCAGGTAAAAGCATAACATGTAGAAGTATAACAAGTGAAAACTTCCAAAATACCAATCCCTGTTTTGTATTACCTGATTTTTCATAACCAGAAAGAGATACCAGAGAACCACTTAAGGGGAGAGTTCTATTGGCAGCAGCCTGAGGGCATCTGGCTGAGAGTGAAGACCTTGCTGCACAAAGCCAGCACCTCCAGAGATGGGCAGCATGTCTTGGCCTTGTATGCCTCTGTGTGCCACCACTCATTTATGGCTCTTACCTTCACCACTTTCCATGCCCTCTACAAAAATACCACCACACTGGGGCAGGATCCAGTACCGGCGCCTGTAACGGTCCTGACCAAACATCATTGAACGCAGACAGTGGGAAGCTTCAAATAACTTCTTTCTGTACTGGCTTTGTTGCTATTTAAAAAAGGGAGAGCATTATAAATCAGTGGGAGGGAAAAAAACCTCATTCTTACAGAAAACATCTGGCTGCTAGACTGAAGAGAAGTTCAAGGGTCAGAAAAGGAGGGCCTCTCAGAGACTCGGGATAGTGGTGTGTCTGTGTGCATCTGTGTGATATTCTACTCACAATCACTGCCTTGATGATTTTACTTACAAAACTTCCTTCAAAAAAAAAATCCACCAAAGCACTTCCTGGCTAGGTTTAACCTCTAAAAACACAGTGCAATGGTGCACCTTGTCTTTTTATCGCTGACTCACAAAAAGTGGTGGATTAAAGAAAGATATCATTGCAGGAGAACAGCTGAAATCCTAATAATTTCACAGCATCAGCAAGTGGTAAACAGAGCCCTGAAGACAGATGATAATGCAACTGTTAAGGGAGACTAGTGAGATATTTTAACTGTTCATAAAAGAATGACAACAACAATACACAAAAATAAACATAACACAGCTCTTTTAGGGGGGTCAACAAGAACTTCAGTTAGTTTATTCAGTTCTTGCTCTGATAAATTGACACTGATGGGAGTCAGGTGGAATCCTGGACTCCTAATTTACTGCAATTTGGAGTATGAGAGAAACCAACACAAGAAGTCTTAAATGACAAATTTTCTAATAGGAACGATAAAAACATGGGCCATGAGTACCACTAACTACAGCATTACATCTTTCTCATTTACACTTCTCTTGCAATTCTATTGCTGCTTCTTTCAAAATGTGAAGCCCAGACAGTTCTGTATTGGCTTGGAGCACAATGGTAGAAATCAACCTGAAAAGGAGGGCATGAGAACAACAATCCATTGTAAAACTGATGCCATTGCTTCTCATACACTAAATTTGTCCTGACTTTCTATGATCAATAAACAGGAATATGTGAAGTAGATCTGGATAAAAATTACCTTTTTCTCTGAAGTGCAAATATATTATCAACTATGACTATTAAGTGCCTTTTGAGTGACCTCTACTTAGTGCCACCTGACGAAACTCACAGTTCAGGTGTCATGAATCGGAGCATTATTCACACTTTCACAAAACAAGAGTAGATACTTATTTCAATTTATATTACCTTGGAGCATGGAAATTTATGTTTAATATACTAACTCATAACACTAAGTGATCACATTTGTAGTAGAAAAAAGAGTAATGATCTCTCACCTTTGTCAGTTTTTCAATTTGCTTCTCTAATTCTTCAACACTTGCTGTCTGATCCCCATCATCCTATAATCACCAAATATACTGTCACACCATGTTTATTTCAGGATAAAATCATACTACTATGTCTTATCATTATTACAGGAAAAAGATGTAACAGAAAATGAGAGGAAAATACTGAAGAGAAAAAATAAGTTCAAATTGTGTGCTTGTGCAATGTATTTCACTAGCAACAACACAACTGAAAAGAGGATACACCTTGAATCTTTTTAAATCACCCAGACATGGAAAAAGAAGAAAGGTCATGTTTGCTGAAAACTGGAAGTAACTCAGTTTGTGCATGAACACAACACTACAGAATATAATTTTAGTTTCTATGAAGCTTTTTAGATAGTCAAAATAATTTTAAGTGTTTCTCATGCATGAAATAATGGCATCTCTTAAAATCCTATCAGTAAGTCTTTGGTCAGTACACATCTGCATTTTATTTCAATGTCTACATGAAATTGTAGAGCTACTTTAAATTATAACTGTGCTATAAAAGTTACAGCATCAATCCTGCTGATTTTTTTAAGAGGAATGAGTTGATGATTAAGTCTGTGGTTGCCTTCTTCTTGCCTGTTTAGAGTCTTTTCTGTGACGAGAGTTTTAATTTAGTTGAAAAAAACCTTTGGAGATAGCAGTAAGTTTCCAAAAGAATATAGTCAAAATTATCTCCACCATAAGATACAAGTCTTGTATTTCTTGGCTTCGTAAAAGTGTACCAGAGCCACCTGAAATACTACATAGAACACAAATGCAATGGAATTTCTGGTAGATCAGAAAATTAATTTCTGTTACTGAAATTTTGTCTATGAAACGCCCAGCGCACCAACACAGGAGATTGCACAAGACGGAGAAGGACTGAGGGATCGACTTGAGATTAGAAATCTAAATATTACTCTTTTAAAAATTCTGAATTATTTTTAAGAACTTTGGGCTGTTCCTCTAAGATAGTCTCTTCAATTCATACAAATTCTAGTACTTGAAATAAATTCACAATAACAGCACAAAGGGCTATTCCTACACTAGAAATTAGCTGTGTTTCTAATTAAGGGCATATGCAAACATCTGAGCTCACATATGTTGGATACATGCATTGTTCAAGCAGTCTTAAAAATCTTCAAACCTTGCATGAATGGATCATTTTCTGGCAAACAGAAAATACCCAGTGCTGCATCAAGTGCTTTAAAATGTAGTATTTTCTATTGCTTGTGCCTTGTATCAGGTTCCATCCAGTGGAAGCCTGTGCATTTCCAATAAAAACCATCTCAACAAGGTAAAAATCTTTCATTGATACTTCCTGTATTGTATCAGACAGTGACAAACAAAATTTATCATCTTGTGATCAAATAACGTCAGGCAGTGACCATGTGGGGGAAGTTGTGAAAAAAATGCACAAGAGGATAACTCAAGCTTCAAAACAGAGAATGTTAAAGGTAACTGCATTGTTCATTTTCTAGTTAACAAAATAATAAAAACTAATAAAAATTTAAAACATTGGAAGTAAGTTATTATTCCCTCCTTTTTATGGCAACATTTTTGGGAAACAGTGCCATATTACAGAAAAACAGAAGGAAAACAAATTTTAGCTTATTTGCAAATAAAGTTTCACTATACTGACAACTCCCCACCTCATCCTCACAAACTTCTGCCTTTTTTCCTTTTTTATCATCTTTGTCCTCTTCATCCTCATCATCTTCATCTGCCTGATCATCACTGTCATCATCATCGTCGTCGTCGTAGTCACTGTCCCCTCCCTTCCGCCGGCGCTTGCGGCCGGGCGCAGGTGTCTCCAAGGAATGGGGTTCCTCGCCACCGTCCCCACTCCCCGCAGCATCTCTTTTACCAGTTTTCTTGGCATGAATGATTCTAAGCCTTGGAACACATGAGAAAGGGTGAAATTATGGATTATGGCTGTAGCATAAACATACCTCTCTTCCTATGAGATTGAAAGAAAATCATACATTTCAGATTTGAATTACAGCTTCTATCATGACACTCAATTGTATTTTCTCAATTTTTATTGTCACTAGTCAACAAGAAAAACTGATGCTGTAAAACCCTTACTACTCGTGGTTCCGTTCTGAATAGACTTTGTTTCTCCCAGGTCAATCTTACTGTGTAACTGTTCAGAAGAAATGAAACACAGGAGGGATTCTGAGAAGTCAGGAAAGACGATACAGAAGAAAGAACCATTTCAACTTATTTATCTTTTATTTAATGCGTTAAGAACATGATGACAAAATACCTGTCAGGAAGGAAAAGGCAAAAATCCTCACTTGGAAGTATGAAATTACATACATTGCATGGCAACAGCAGGTTGATTTAATTTTTTTTCTTCATTTTTTTATTTTGAGATTTTTATGAACTTTAAGTATCATTTGACTTCAGTCCTTTAGCTGAGCTTTTTATTCTAAGATATACTTTTTTTTTTCCTGGGGAATTTTAGTCACCTCAACTACTAAAGATTACTCTGTCATTTTTCCTTTTATGAAAGAAAAGGGAAACTTACATACCAGTTATTATGGTTGTAGTAGACCTCCTTCTTCTATAAAACCCCTATAAGACAAGATTCCACACAGCAAAAATTACAGTTCCACCTATCAGGGAGCTTGCAGGCAAACATGCTGAACCACAGGAGGTGTATATAGCCAGGCTGAACCAGTCACTTATCACGCAGACCAAAAACGCAACTGACTTAGAAGAGATTCATAAACGTGTAGAAAAGACAAAGATTTTTAAAGAGATGACTGAAGAAGGTAGGATGGGAAAAGCAGAACGGTAACGACAAACACAATTACCAGGACGTAATTTTTCCTTGTCGTAGTCCTCTCTCTTCCCATCCTACAGAACAATATTCCATACAGCAAGTGGCTACAAGTACAACGAGGGCTGTCCAAGTACTGGTTCCAGGGAATACTGACAAATGGACCAGCCTTTTAAAACGCTGATAACCAGAGCCAGTTCTCAACAGCACAGACTGAAGCGAAGGTGTCACTGTTCAACTGGGAGCAGCACTTTTTTTAGAAAAAGACTGTTAGCCAAGAAATCATCAAGGGGGCTTCAAAACTGCTGGGCTTCAGTTTCTTGGTATGGTTTTGCTATTGCTGTTGTTTTGAGTTGGGCTTTTATGCACTGGTTAATCCACTGGAGAATTTATTAAGTTTTATACATTTATTTTTTCCATATCAAGCGGATGTTTACCTGTTTTAGTGATTTAAAATATGTTAAAAAAATCTCAGGCCTTTCAGTGAATTTGGAAGCAAATAACATTTTCAGGTATTGTGCAAAAACCATCAGTCTCCCTGCACATCAATACCACTCAGGCTATTAAGTTTTTTAGAAAACTAATTTCCTTTTCAAGAGGATAACTTCGAGCCTCTTCATGTAGACTGGAAATTCCTGCCAATAAACAGGAATTAACTACCAACACCACTAGTTAATGACCAGATTGTAAGCTGCAGTGCTGGATGATTTTAGAGACAATTTACATACACTAAGATAATCTTGAAGACAACTCAGTAATAAAGCTGGCAAGCATAGGTTCCATGACCTGCCAACACCTCTTTCATATACCTAAAGGAAATCAGAAGAAACAAAAAAGGCTACTTTTGCTGAAAGCAAAAACAAAGATGTAATGTTGTCAAGCACTAAAGGAAGCTTGCACGATACTGCAAATTCTCAAGCATGCAAATGAACCAAAGATGCTCTTCTTTGATAGCACCACAAGCAGAAGAAGGCAGCAGTCCCTACTCAAAGCAGTGCAGAGGCAGAGACCAATGCCAGCATAACTTTAAAAATGTACAGTTATTTCAAAAAGTAACATGATTTTTCTGCTGCTACCTAGATATATGGCTCACTGAGAGAAGAAAACCCTCACTTAGGAAGCTGTTCTGTCTTTCTCACTTTCAGGTATGGACCAAACCTGCAACTACTGAGAGAATCATAAAGTCCACTGACCTACAAAAAGAGTGGGTGGCCCATCAGAGAACCAGATGATTTACTTAAGCTTGTTCTAATCTGATCTATAATGCTTACTAGATCACAGAAGGAAAATTCACCTTCTGACTTAGTGTTCATGCCTTCCCCATAATTTTTGCATGTAAGCAGTAGGTAGTACCAAGGCAAAGAAATTCTGAACATTGTACTTTTCACATACTTCACCTTGCATCCCAAAAAATTAAAGTTTGGTAAAAAAGCATTAGCATGTCCTACCTAAACTCAGGGTGTAATTTCTCCCTTCAGTCATGCTGCTCTTCATATACCATCATCCTTTAGAGTTGAAATGGTTTCATTCAACAGAAATTAACTTACACAGAGCATACCACAACACTGGCATGTGAAAAGAACAGTGTTGCAGTGAAAAACTTCAGTCCTTTATAAAAACCAATTATTATAATAGCCAAATTATTAAACTGAATTATTATTACCTAATTCTTTAAGAGGCGGTATTTCATTTTTATTCTGTTTTATGTTGATCTGGCTACAAAAGAGATGCCAAAGAGAAGACATGTAATAGAAAAGGAGATGCTGAGACTTTGATTATCTAGTTAAAAACAATCACAGAATCATCTCAGGTGAGAGTCTGACCACAGCTGTCACACAGAAAGCACAAAGAAAGATGACTTGATCATATGAGATAGGTGCCTTTACAAAAAAAGCCATTAGTACCAAGATTCACTGCAATGGGATAGAGAAGGAATTAGATGCAACCTCTCATTGACGATCAGCTAAGCAGAAACAGTCCAGGCAGTTTAGAACTCAAATTTCCAACCATCTATATTACACTTATTAAGATCTTTGAGGGAAGGAGGAGAAAAGGAGGGAAGAGCAGGGAAAGGGGTGAGAGGGAAAGCATCCCTTAAAACAAAAGACAGTGATTCTGTTTTCCAACCTGGGATTTTACTGTTGCTTATTTGCATCTGTCAAGCACAGGCTTTTGCATTTATTTTTGCCCTCCTCCCCAGCTGCGAAGCTTTATGTCCTTAAAAAATGAGAACATAAGCACAAAAAAAAAAAAAAAAAAAAAAATTGAACACGTGATGCAGATAGAATCTTTTCTCATCCTCCCTGAATATACTTGGAGCCAACCTGGACACAGTGGTTTGAAGATTAACGACAGCAAACACTGGCTAACCAGGCTGAGAATAAATCAATCCATTCCTCGGCCTCTGTTACTCATCCCCTACACACTTCCCGCAGGAGGGGCACGTGCTGAGGGGCACATAAAGGTCTGTAGGCACGTGAAAAGAGGTCACAGCTCTTGATCACACAGTGAGTACTCAACTACCAGTTACTGCCATGCAAAACTCTTTGGGACTGGGATGCTTACAAATCAGACCAAGATGTGAATGGATGGGGAAGATAACATGTGAGAATGAAGTCTGGAAGCAGAACAAAATAGCAAAAAGAAGACTGACGCGTACAGATTTCATTTCAGAGAAGCCCCAGAACAGATGTAAGGGTTTATGGAAAACACAACTGACATAATAAAGAAGAAAATATTGTTTAAAATTGATTGAAGAAGGGTTTTCTAGAACCTTCTTGGAATTCATCAGAAAAAGTGGAAAACTCGAAAATTTTGAATCAAAGATTGAGAGAGGTGAATCAAGTTCACTGACTTCAAAGAAGCAGAAGAGCAACATTTCTGAGCTCTGCTGCAATACTTGCACTCAGAAATAGGGAGAGCACTACTGGACCCCAAAATCCACACATGAGGGAGAAAAACCCAAGAAATGGAAAAATTATTGTAACAAGGAGGACGAGCTTGGGACTTCAGAGAATGATGCTCACTACTTGACAGGGAAGAAATGAGAGATTATAAGGAAAAGGGAAGGTCCTACATCTACAAGTACTTACAGTTTGATGGAGGGAGAGAAAGACTAAGCAGGCCCTAAAAAGACAAGGACAGGGAAGGGTCCCATTTTGCTAATGGTAAGTTGGCTACATCAGAACTTCATAAACACTTCTTAAACCATATCCCATAGAGGGGACACAGATGAAGACAGGAAAAAAGTAACAGGGTTATCCTAAAGGTTAAAATACATTAACTCTGTGCAGACTGGGATTTGTAGTATTAGTAGAGAATGTCTTTTTATTGGTCTAATTTTTTCTCTCCCTCCTTCTTGTCCTTCTTCTTTACTTCTTTCCTTCTTCCTTCTGATATACATTAAAGGGAAAAAATGGAGACACAAGATTAGAAAGGAAAGTACCTAAAGCAAGGACTAAGAAAGGATTTACCGTTCCTAGCAAGAGGTAAAGATGTCAAAGAAAAAAACCAAGCAGAGTCTGGCTATGCGTTTTTACCCCCTGTGATTCATTAACTTTATGCCGTCCAGCTTTCTGATAGTTGGAGCCAGTATGGTTGCTGTATGGAATTTTGTCTTGTAGGATGGGAGAACAGTGAATATGAAGCTGACAACCCCTAAGTTCAAATTTTACCTTAAACAGAAATATAAGAAATACAAAAAATATCTCAAAACTTGCATTCTACATATGATCCCTAGCTATAGGGAACAACGTGACATTGACAGATGAGAAACACTAAGATAACATAAATTAGCAAAATTCAATTGGCAATTGTTGTGGCAATGAAAATCACATTGTCTTAAAATGCCTTTCAGAATGAACACTGGAAATTATGGTAGGTCCAAATAATTATCGCTATTGATTATGTCAATAGCAATTTTACGGCTCCTTTAATATTCCAATTAAAAAGTTTTTTATTTCCTCCAAAGAATACAAAATTAGACTTGACGTGGCTCCAAATCTGAGTGACACTAACCCTCTGAATCTCATGCATCTTTAATAGACTGTGAAAGACTGGTGTCGCAACATCCTAAACCCACATCTGTCTTAATTAAGTAGTTTAATCACTAATGTCTTGGTAAACCTGTAACTTCATCAGCTGATTTTATGCTTAGAATCAATTCCCTGTATAGCAGCATATGTGAACAAAGGCAAAAAAGCAAAATATTGTAATATTTAAGGAAATGAAACTTACTTCCGAAGTTTGCCTTCAACCATCCATTTATCTCTCCTTAAGTTTGACATATAATCAATGTTTTTATCAATTTCACTGTCAAAGATGAAAATAATCCATTAACTGTGAACTTACATATCTTTTTTTCTGATAGACATTTACATATAGACACTTCTCCCTCAAATAACTATCTTTGAGAAATTCTTAAAATTCAAAATAAATAATTTTAAAGATAGGAAACCACATTACTAGGAATGCCAATGTAGCACACTGCTGTACTTGTGTCAGTCTTTATCCCCAATGTCATCTCAGCTTTTTTTCCACAAGGAGCATGGCACTCAACATTTCTTTTCATTGCTCTAGTTCAGTGTCAAGCCTCCAAATGTCTTTGCCACAAAGCATGTAGCCCTGTGATGAAAAAACAGTTACCACTGATACATCTCAAGTATTCTACCTAGGATCTCTGGGATCTATCCAACATTCACTTTTTGCTGCAGAAACTGAAGAACCAAAAAGAGGGCTTTGGTGCAGTCAGCGTCTGCGTGCCCATGTCCGAGACATCCTGGCCTCAGCAATTCAGCAGATTAACCTTGTTTCTATGATCAAAATGTAGAAACTCAAGTTCTAAGTGATCATTTCTACAAAGAGGACCTAACAGTCATCTGCAACAAGAGCAAGTTTCCTTCTATGATGAATTTGACTGATGCACATGAACTTTCTTGAACAGTTGATGCACAGCACTTGCACTGCCCGCTTCTGCTATTTTCCAACTTTGGAAAGCCTGAAGCATCACTTCCATTCCTGCCTTACGCAACCCTGATTAACTTTTGCAGTACAGCGTACCAAACCCAGCAGAATACCCCAAGAAACAAAGCAGCACTCAGGTGATGAAACATTTTAGCATAGCCAGGCAGTCTGTGGAAGAACAGGCATCCAGAAAATGGCATTTCCTAACTTTCTGTTGCACATTGGTGGGTTTTGACAAATTGCTGAACATAGGGGGGATTTAAAATTATGAAACACTATACACTACTGACCACAAATGCAACATATACACCTTCCTGAATTACTAGGATGATACATCAAGCTTGCCACCTCACCTTATGACCCTACTTAAAGAAACATCTACAAAACATCATCAAAAAGAAAAGGAAAAAAGGGAAAATAGTGTACTGCAGAAGCCTTGAACAACTCTTCTAAATTATTCCCTAGAATACCTAGTAAATTTCTTGGCAATCAACCTCATCTTTTATTCCTAAAATTGCTAGAGAAATTTTGGTTCAAGCTTTGAAAACAAAATTACAGTCCAAACATGGAAAAGTTATAATCTTCCATCATATCAACAGTACATAAAGGTAAGAAGTAGTAACTCAACCAATTTCAGCTTTCATTGTAAGAAGAACATAAGTAGTCCCCCATAACAGAATGCACAGTATTTCTGTGTGAATGCACAGTACTTCTGAACTACAACATTTTTTATTATTTTATTTTCACGCACCTGCTTGGGAAAAATCTTACCTTACTACACTTTTGCTGCATGCTAACTCATTGACCAGAAAAGCAAGTATTGATGATTTCTGAGCTGGAGAATGTGCCTGAAAAGCTTTTGTCTTCAAGCTCTCTGTCAGCTCTGTTTGCCCACAATGAGCCTCCATGAAAATCTGCAGAATCTCAGACACATTATCTCGATTGATACCAACATTCAGTAAGTGTTCCCCAAGAATAGTTTTAGCCTAAAAAGAACAAAGACATTTCAAACAGTTTTAAAATGTTTTAAAAACACCGTTTTCCTTTGTAGGCTATAGTATTGTTCAAGGAAGACGGTATGGGTTTGTATGAATTTTTACATAAGGATATCAAACATGATTATTCTTTGAGACTATTCAAATGTAAATCTTAAATACAGTAACAAATTAGAATGTCTTCACCTCTAAGTTTTTAAAAATAGAGATAATATTAGCAATAATTAAATGGATTTCATGTAAAAAGGCAAGGTCCAACTGAAAATTGATGAATACTGCTGTGTACAATGATACTATGAAGAGCTCTAGAGTGGAAGAAAGCTGTATTGACTTGAAAAAGAAGGCCAGTAAGAAAGGGAGTGATGAATGAATTGGGGTTTTGATGCAGTGATCTAGACAGCAGACCTTAGGGAAAGAAATAGCAAGATTCACTGAGAATATAACATGAGGATAAGAATGCAAAGGAATGGACGGAAAGGAGTTAAAAGACATGGCGATAGACGTGACAGTGCCCCACAAAAGGTTCAAATAAAAATGGGACGTGTGTTTGTGTGAAGAGAAAATGCACAGAAATTTATCATGTCTGGAAAATAGGAAGGCTGATGGGACACAAAGCTTTGCAGTAACATTAGAACCATGACACTGAAGAAAATAATTAGGAAAGACAAAGGAAATCCATAGGAGAGAGGTGTCAGAGACACATTATGAAGAATGCATTTGTGTATAAATAGGATGTTTACTATGGATTTTTTCTTTTTACCTTGTATCCTGTACCAAGTCCAGGATCACATACAGCTGCAGAGACAAGTTTCACAAGCAAGTCCTGTACTTCTCCCATGCTGTCCCCTACGTTGAGCAAACCCTCTTGAAGAACACTCAGGGAGGGAACATCTGTGGCCACATCAAAGCCAAGAACTTTACCGAAGTTCCGCAGGAACTGCACTACCATGAGACAATCTGAAAAGGTGCTTCCATCAAGAACAAGGCCTGGGATGCGAGGCAGCTCTGGGAAAGGCTGGAAAGCAAAGAAAAAAGTGAAAGATTCAGTGACAATTTGAAAAGAAATTTTATTTTATAACTGCTGGGAACTCTGACACTTCCTTCAGACCGACAGCATGACAATGTACAGGAAAGTACAGGCAACCTTCCTTCCAAGTGGTACCCTGAACCCCTTGTCCATTCAATGCTGAAACACATTTAAATTTCCACAAATCACAGGAGGCAAGAGATTAAGAAATACTTTCTTTTTGGCCAGGAGACATTGTAAGGATCTATTCTGAGCCAAATTACTGTAAAAGGTAGTGTACAATTATTTAAGGGAAAAAGGGAAGGCATTTCTCTGGAACAGACTTTGAACCCAACCTTCGTCAAGTCCTTACGGACAAAAACTAAAGCTAGAAGACTGGGAGAGTAATTCTTTTTGAGCAACAGCTTGTAAGAGTACTCTAGATGACTATATAGTGCCTGAGTACTGAGACATGATGCACATTCCTGGTGTAAAAATAACTTGAAAGAATTTTTAAAAAGCAATCATGCTTTTGGGAAGCAGGCCTCTTTTAAACAAAAAGCTTTTAATTTACTAAACACATGCTACTGTGTAGTATTCTAGTATCTTGTATTTGTATATATTTCAAATAGCTCTCTAATTACCTCAATTAAAACTTGAATGCTTTGAGTGTGGCAGCAAGAAGAAAGTTACTGACAGAATTATAAAATACACAAACAAGAAGCAAGAAAGTAAGTCTATGTTGTTGTGATTACCTTCTGGTCTGCTAAGCACATATCTTCATTAGGCTTCTTTAGCTCCTTTGCCATTTCTAATTCCAATCTTCGCTGTTCCAGTTTACGTTCCTTATTTAATCTTTTTTCATCACGTTTCTCTTGTTTTAGCCGCTCTTTTTCCTTAAGAGAATTAAAAGGGAAAAAAAATAAACCCCACATAATAAACTTAAAAAGGAACAACCTAAGAATTTGAAAAGTACTAGTTCTGTAACCTTAATAATCACAACATCAATTAAGGAACCTGCATTAACAGGAAGGGAAAAACTAGAACAAAATCACTGAATTTGTAAAGCAATCTAAAATTCACTTTCTTCTCTCCTGTCCACACAAACACAGGTTTCAAGTATGTTTGCAAAGAAAAACTCTTTGCAGTACCATTTAAGAAAGATGACTGAGTGAAAATATGGCAAAGAATTGCCATGCAAGGCACCCGATTTTAAAGGCTCTGCTTACACCTCAGTATCATTAATCTGCACCTGCTACAGCAGAGACCACTCAAGAAACCTCTCTGAACAATACATGGCTTAAGAAGTCCCGTAATACCTAAACTAGATATGAATGCCTTATAAAACACAATCAATCTTCTCAAACACAGGTCGCTTCTGGCCTTGAATTACCATACACTTTGCATGCAACCTAAAACTGAACATTTTGTCCTTTATGTCTTATATGCACAACAAGAACACACGCATCATCAAGTGACAAGTCAAGCATCTACTGTCTCTTCAACACCCTCCACAGTGGAGTCCCACCAATACTACACCAACTCTGTAACACGCCAAGACTATGAACCTAGAGCTCCCGTGGCCTTTCCCATCCCTGGTACCAGCGTTTCTGCTGCCAATCCACTGTCCTGATGACACAACTGCCCACACACCTCGGTGCAACCAATATCCAGTGTAAAATGTATGGAATCTGCCACACACCAGCACCACCGGTTCAGAGCACAGAACTGTGTGTACAAACAAACACACGTACGTGTGTGTGCCTCCCCTCAAGAACCTGATACAATACAAAATTGAAGATGCTGCATGTGCTTTTCACCTGTGGACACAGAAGTGCTAAAGAACCAAGTTAAGATGCCTCCCATTGCTCAGAACCACTCCCTACTATTCTGTTAGTTTAAGAGGTCACTCTAATCTTTTCCATTTACTATCACCATATTTTGCAACAATGAGAGTATGGGCAATACTCAGTCAGCTGCATTCGAAGGTCAGTATTAACCACTGACTTCTCTGTAGAGTTCTGGCAAGCCCCATGACTTTTTATTCTTCCTTTTGATTCTACACGGAGTATTATCAGACCACTAGTGACACCTGTGGATAACCACTGTGAGTGCACAGAGATCATGACTTCTACTACTACAGTCTTCAGTGGATAGCAAGATCAAATTTCATATTACACACAAAGAACATATTTGGACAAGTAAGTTTACACTGGCAGAAAAAAATGCATTGACATTCAGAACTACCAATCTGCCCACCTGCTTGCTGCTCTACAGCTGTGTAAGCATCCTCTGTACTGCCAATGCAGGCCCTATTTATCTGCCCTGAGTTTATAAGAGACATTTTGTATGAAAAAATCACAATACACTAAAGCAGCACACAAAATTCCTAACTTGAGGCCCTCTGATTTGCTTTTGGAAAATGGTTTATCGCCTTTTATCTTAGCCTATGTCTATGTCCCAAGGTCAACTGGCATTGCTTACAATTTGTTTTTGCCAATTCAAAATGCTCTACAACAGAAGAAAACCAGAGATGTATTTATGGTATTTATGTGGCCACACAGTAATTTAACAGTTATGATTAAAACCGAAAACTTTAGCTGCACGATGTTTCATAAATCTATTTAAACATTACTTCTACTGGTTGAAATAAACACTGTTCTATGTCTATTAGAGTAAGAATATAATTAGAGCACTGGATCAGACTAAACGACCATTTAGCGTGGTATCCTGATTTTCAACAGTGGAATGGGTGCTTGGGGTATCATCTTCCTCTATTTCCCTGTAATGCAGTATTATTCAGTTTTTCTTGGGTTTGGTCAGTCACTTCTATTGAAATTTGCAAATACATCCTAGAGGGAAGTTTTAACAATTTTCTTAACAACTACTTGCTATAATGATGGTTATCTTATTTCAATATCTTCATTATCTGCACTTTATTTACAAGTTTCAGGATATCGACATAAAAAAAAAGGATATAGAAATACATAAATGTAAAATGAAACACAAATTAGTAATTGTGAGGGTTTTGAATTTTACTTATGTTTCTTTTCAAAAACATCCAAAACTCTCAAAACTGGGCAATCTGTGCCAATGTTTAACCATCTCTCTCCAAGTAAAAAAGTTTTTTTAAGTTTGAACAGAATTTCCTGTATTTCAATGTGTCTAATGTTTCTTACCCTACTGCTGCAATGTACACAAATCAAATTATACATAATGTAAAAAGACATGGCTCTTCTACAGATGACTGCAGAACAAGACTATGAAAACTTCAAACTTTCAGAGTTAATACTCACTTCTGCTTTTTTACGTGCTTCCATGGCTTTCATAAGCATCATATGTTGTCTTCTCCGTTCTCGTTCCTATTGAAGCAGGTAATATTAGAACAAAACTAAACCACATTTTCAAATCAGTAAAAAAGCAGAGTAACAAATTTAGCATTAATAGACAAGTCACAGTAAATACTAAATATAGGACAAGAATGGCCAAGTCTGTGCATGTTTTAGTTCAGGTTTAGAAAGCAAATACAAGAACAATCAAAAGCAAAAAGGTAAAGCAATGAACATGGAGACAGTGTAAATAAGAAGCATACAGATTTACTTATGGTCAGTTGTGATGCTCCTTCATAAGCTGGCAGAACAAAAAGCATAATGGTTGGCTGGAACAGGTCAGTTACCTTACATCTGCTATGATAGAACTTGCAACTTACTTCTTCAATAGCCAATTCAGCAGAAATTTTAAACTGGTCTTTTTCAAACATTGCAAGTATTAACATTTTTCTAACCAAGCAACAAATTAACATGATTAATTTTATCAGCTCTAGATCACTTTTATTCAAGCCAGTGGTGGTGCATATACATATGCAACAACACCTGCATTTACGGATGCCTGTCCCTCAGTAAATTATGTCAAGTAGCTTCAAATGCATTAAGGAGCAGTATTCTAAGACACTAAGTACAGGGGATTTTCCTTCAGTTTAACAGCTGAAGAGCAAATCTTGCCTCAGTAAAGGCTACAGGAATTTTACCATCTAATTTGGTGAGGCAAGGATTACATTCTAATATTTCATTGTACATTTAAAACATTATGTATTTACCACCAACGGAAAGATAATTTCCTCTGTATCTTACAAGGGGAAGACATCACCCTGATTTCTAAAACAGGTTAATTCAAATTGTATTTAAAATGTCTGGATTCATTCCCAGTGAATTGTCGGGACAAGGCTTGCAAAAATCATCCAAGTGACCATCCTAGTGATTTTGCATCAATCCCTTATTGTATAAACTAGTCAAATTTTTACTTGGACATCAGTAACATAGATCCCTGGTTAAAAACCACATTTAGGTATTGCCACATTCAATTTATACACATGTTCAAGACATGTCTTTTTTTTCCTTAACAGACAAGACAAGCAGATGTATGCAATGCACTGTGCTGTAAAGCCATGCAGCAGTATGTAATATGACAGCAGCCAGTGCTACATTTTATGCATTGCTATGACAACCATATCACAACCAAATCACAATGCGGTGTTAGATGTACAAAAATAAACATACCCATACCATATCTAGTCTATGCCTCTCCAACTCCTGGTAGAAAGAGTTGGCACAACATTATGAAACAGAAATCACAAAGTCATAAAACCACTTTATAATCCCCCAAAAGACCCCAATACCAAAGCAAAGCAAAAAATCATAAGGCAAAAGAAAATCTGTGCAGGAATCAAACCCAGAAGTTTAAAAAGGGCATATTTTGAGGATTCTACCCCCCCCCATACAACTGAAAGTAGTAGCTGACAACTGGCATTCTGTCTGTTTGGTGAAACAAACCTGTACCAACCTGGTGCTTCAGAAGAACAGCCTGCTGCCTTCTCATCTCTTTCTCCTTCAACAGAAGAAAAGAAGTGTATTTTTTTAAAACATCAATCAACATTTACTTACCAAACTGCACAGTTCTGCCACACTAAAACAGCACATCTGACTTAAATTCTAACTAACAGAGAAGTATACACAGCATACATGACAATAAGTCTGGTGAGTTGGGAGTTCCATGTTAGAACACACCTAGAATGCTGAAGCAGCAATAGTAGGACTTATATACACACACACAGACTGTATTTTCCAGTATTTGTAAAAGAGTTCTGTAGTCTTGCATGCATTACAGCCTAGAAAAGACTATGCTCGCTAAGAAACATCATCATATTTCGACACAGCGTGCTTAAAAGAATACTGTGAATAATGTTACTGTATGAACACTTTGTTATGCAAACCATGGTAATGGCATATAAAGTACTGTCTCTGTATATCTGTGTGTGTATGTCACACATACACAAACTCCTCTGCATATGCTTCATGTCTTTTTATAACAATACATACACGTCATTATTTTCTGTCTCTATGTACAGCTTCATTATCAATGAACAGCCTCCCAAATCTATTGACTTTATACATCAACATACGTTATGTACAATAACACCATTCTTGTTTCTGGAGCTCCTCTAAACTAACCTTTATTCGTTTTTCCGCTTCCAATAATTTGGCATTTGCTGCTTCTTCCTTCTTTTTCTTTTTTGCCTGTGCATGCAAAACAGGTCACACAACAGCACAATCACAACTTGAAAATAATCTGACTGGAAGCAAAGTTATGTATCTTTAGAAGTTAAGAACATCATCACGTATTGCGTACATCGCGAGAAATCTCTGATGCAGCTTTCATGATCAATCAATTCACATTTCAGTTACTTTAAAGAAATTCAACCAGAATTTCAAATCCCACTCAGTTTGTTTCACCCGGCTATTTTAAGAAAGCAAGTACACACAGAAATGGCAAAGAGATTGCTGTTAATTTTTATGTCAATGGAGACTTGAAAACTAGCAATCTATCTTTACTAGTACACTAGTAAACATGTAGAGTATACTCTAATACAGCCATAGTATTTTTAAACCCACTGCATTTCATACAGAACAGAGCACTGTATTGTTTTAATACCCTACTACTGCAAACTTTTCTCTAACTAAGGAATTGTTCTGCTGTTAACTTATGTAGACACAAGACAATTCTAAAAGAAAATCGTGAGCCCAAGTGTGAATACTTGTAAGATTATGGATCACAGTTTATGTTGATCTTTTAAGAAAAATAATTTAAGACACATCTTTGAGCTGGCCTTTGGAAATAAGGTTGTTAGAGCTGCTATATTTAGTTACGCTTCTAACTACATTTCTGACTACTAACATACATTTTTAAATGGCAATGGAAAAATTACATTTGAGCCATTATTTTTACCTCCAAAATTTGCTGAGCTCGAAGTTCTTTCTCCATTCTAATTTGCTGAATTCGCTTAATTTTTTCCTACAAGGGAAAGAAAGTTACTTCTTTAAAAAATATATATATAAAGGAAATTATACTTTTTTAAAAAACACATATACTTTTACATCTATACTTTACATACTGTACTTTTTTATACATATACGTTTACATTTTAAAAATGATGAAGTTTATACACACTTTTTTGTTATTGAGTTTCACCCATTTTAGTCAACTGTTCCCTTATGTTTAGAAATTTTACTAGTATTAGGTGTCTGGTATAACCCTGAAGGAAACCACACCTGGTTATGCGTGTTTAAGTTGTCAAAGTTGTTTTTTGGTTGTTTTTAAACACCTTCAAGAGGACCAGATTAATGAACAAGTAAGGAAACTAGAGTATTCCAATTCCAGCTGACAATGGTAAAGCTAGTTAAGAATGAACAAAATGGTTAGCTATGCCATGAAATACATGATGTTTTGAAGTGATCTCTCTGACCAAGAAATAGCAAGGTCTTTCCAACTACTGAGGCTGTTTGTGCCTCAGTTCTTACAGCCTCTCTCAGGCCATCATGGTCCCACGGGCAGCACAGTGAGTTGAGCTTAGCAAAACCCAAAGCCCACGCTCTGCCAGCCAGGAACACTCACCCACATGCAACCTGGATAACATGCTCAGCTAGGTACACCTCAGTTGCTCCATATATTTAAAGCACCCAGGCAATTAATGCTAATTTTGGAAGCTTTAGTATGCAGTTTAGTGATGGAATTGTATACATGCTGTAACAAAAGAAGTAATTGGAACAGGAACCATGGGTACTAAAACACATTTAAGCATGCTTCATCATGGTAAAAAGAAAAGTATCAAGTTATGCACTCCACAGATGGATGCTGGGCAAGCATATTCTAATATATTCTTCTTCATAAATTAATTCCTAAAATCTGAACCAAGTCTTATTACATTGATTGAGAAATGTAATCATTGCAAACACTGGAATAATTTCACACTACCTGTGCTGCATATGTTTGTCTGTTAAATTAGCTATTAAAAATTCAATAGCACATTATTTGAGATTATCTCAAAAGAGCTGACTGAGCCACAGTGACTAGGAAGGACCATTTTGAAGAAAAGTGCATACACCTAGCTGGACTTCCTGTAAAGTTTTAATAGCAAAACCCAGACCATGGAATAGCCCTGCAAGCTGGGGGAAGCCTAGACCAGAAGCTTGAAAAGGAGCTCAATGAGCTTCTCTGGAACAGCAGACGCTTTCCCAACAGTGAGGGTAAAGCCCACCTGTACAGAATACATTGTCTTCTTGTGAGCTGGCCTGAGACTCTGAGAACAAGGATCACTCTAAAATTTTACTCTCTGAAGAACATAGTTGTGGAGGGCTGGTTACATGACAAAGGTCACGTAGACACGCTCTGGTTAGCTGACCAGGAATTGGAAAAGTACTGGACCCAGCTAATCTGAGTCCCTGCACCTGCAAGGCCGCTGTGGCCTTGAGCATAGCTGTAGTATGATAACAAGATGATGTAGCTGAGAGAGAGACGTGAGAAAAAAGAGCTGTAAGTCGTAAAGAATCAGGGAGCAAGAGGGGAACTGATATTTATAGTATAACCAATAGATTGCTTAGCTTACAGAATATGCATGAGCTTATTACTTGTTGTGCATAAATGTCTGATGCTCTAATCAATAAACGAAGCCTGCTGATTCTCATATTGAGAGTCCCGAGTCTCCCTCACTGCGACACATAGTGATACATACAATAAAGTATATACATAGTGATGGACATATTTTATTGAAAAGTAAACAAAACCAAGCTCCTAAGGAAAGATAATCTAAAATATTTAACAGTAAAAGAGCAATCACGGATGACAAAGACATACTAAGTTTTCTGACAAATAGAGCTTTGATACATGAAGTCTAATAAACTCCAGGCAAATCTTACAAGCTCCATAAACCATTGAGAAGTCCAACATAATACAACTTTATCAATAAAATTAACTCAGAGGCCTTGCTCAGACAGTGCTCAACTTTTTCCACGTGAAGCTTCAATGTGAAGCTCACAGCATGGACCTTAAATCTCTATGATCCCCCATTATACTTTAAATCACAACAGTGCAAAAGTTGAAAGCATGCGCTAGACCCTCTCACAGAATGACTGGGCTGGAAGAGACCTTCAAGATCATCGAGTCCAACCCGTTCCCTAACACCTCAACTAAACCATGAACCATGGCACTGAGTGCCACATCCAGTCTTCTTTTAAACACATCCAGGGATGGTGACCACACCACCTCCCCAGGCAGACCATTCCAGAACTTGATCATCATTTCTGTAAAAAACTTTTTCCTAATATCCAACCTATATTTCCCTTAGTACAGGTTGAGACTGCGACCTGGTTCTGTCAGTGCTGCCTGGAGAAAGAGACCAACCCCACCTGAGCACACCCACCCTTCAGGAAGTTGTAGAGAGTGATAAGGCCACCTGTGCATCTCCTTTTCTCCAGGCTGAGCATGCCCTGCTCCCTCAGTGGTTCCTCACAGGGTTTGCGTTCCCTGCCCCTCTCCAGCCTCATTGTCTCCTCTGGACGCGCTCCAGCATCTCAACATCCTTGCCAAACGGAGGGCCCAGAACTGGACACAGCACTCGAGGTGAGGCCTCACCAGGGCTGAGTACAGGGGAAGAGTGACCCCCCTGCTCCTGCTGGCCACACCATTCCTGATCCAGGCCAGGAGCCATTGGCCTTCTCGGCCACCCTGCTGGCTCATGTTCAGCTTGCTGTCGACCAGCACCCCCAGGTTCCTTTCTGCCTGGGCACTGTCCAGCCTCACCGTCCCCAGACTATAATGCTGCAGGGGGTTATTGTAGCCAAAACGCAAGACTCTCAACTCCATAAAGGTTAGAGTGAATACAGAACAAACTTTTCAGCAGAGATCAGAATAAAGAACTATATCAGAGAAGAAAGTACTCTGCACATTGAAATAATGAGTTTTATCAGGTAACACATCAAAAAGGAATATGATGATGACAAACAAGGTCTGGATTTGATGCATGTGACAATTTAAAAATTCTGGCTCCCTGGACCCCTCAGAATGTAAGGACCAATTGAAAATCATAGTCTGCTCCTTTTCTTTAACAAGTATGGGTTGCCTTGAGAAGGGGACAGGTTGAAACTATCACAATCTACAAAAAAACAGACTGGCTGAAGCTGGGAGGGACACCTGGAAGTCACCTTGTCCACATCCCCGTGCCCCAGAGGGGTCATCTAGAACCAGTTACCCAGGACCACATCCAGGCTGCTGTTGAAAATCCACGTGGGAGGCTCCACAGCCTCCCTGGGCCACTTGCTCCAGTTCTCAGTTGCCATCTTGCCATTTCCCAATGCTGAGAAGGAACCTCCTGTCACTGGGTACTTCTGAGAGAAGTCACCTCTTTGCAACCTCCCCTCAGTTACTTGGCAATATCACCAAGATCCTCCTGAGCCTCCTCTTCTCCAGACTGAATAGTCCCAGCTCTCTCAGCCTTTTCTACTTTAACTCATACATGATAGAGTGACAATTTCGAGCTCCGTATCAACTACAATGAGCACTTTCTTTAAAAAAAAAAAGAAAAAAAGGAAACATTTAAACAGTTACCAACAAGAATTAATTGTTATCTATTAAGGGGATATTTAAGGTGGTCTGCAGTAACACCAGTTCTGGCTTACTACTCAAAAAATAAAAAAAGCATGTCAGGATTTAATACCTGGATTTCAAAGATGTGAAAGGGTTTAATATTTTCATTTTTTTTAACACTTCAAGATGTCATAAAATCATAGAGAATGCTGAGCTGGGAGGGACTCATCACGATCATCGAGTTCAACTCCTGGCCCTGCACAGACACCCCTACAATCCCACCCTCTGCCTGGGAGCATTGTCCAAACGCTCCTGGAGCTCTGGCAGCCTTGGAGCTGTGACCACAGCTCTGGGGAGCCTGTCCAGTGCCTGACCACCCTCTGGGTTGGTCAGCCTATTCTGATACCCAGCCTAAACCTCCTGACGCGGCTCCAGCAGCTCCCTCAAGTCCTGTCCCTGGTCACAGAGAGCAGAGATCGGAGCTGCCCCTCCACAGTATGCTGAAGACCACAATAAGTTTCCCTTCAGTCTCTTCTTTTCCAGGCTGAACAAACCAAGTCCCTCAGCCACTCCTCTTAAGGCTTCCCCTCCAGTCCCATCCCCATCCTCACAGCCTTCCTTGGATAGCCTCTAATGGTTTACTGTCCTTTTTATATTGGGGTGCCCAAAGCACTCCCCAGGACTGAAGGTGAGGCCACCCCAGTGCAGAGCAGAGTGGGACACGGCCCTTCCTTTCTGGCCAGCAAAGCTGGGCCTGATGCCCTCCAGGGCAAAAATGTCCCTCCTGGGTGCCAGGGCACTGCTGACTGACACCCAGCTTGCCATCAACCAGGACTCCCAGATCCCTTCCCGCAGCTGCTCTTCAGCCCCTCACTTCCCAGTTTATAAACACCAGCAGGATTGCCATTAATGTATTTGAAAAAACTTTTTTCCGTTGTCCCCCACATTTCTGGCAGCTTCAACTTCAACTGAGCTTTGGCCACATGAATTTTCTCTCTACACTGGCAATCTCTGTCTTCTTCCTATGTCACCCATGTCACTTACAGGAAAACCAATACTAGTACTTTTTCCAAGTGTTGGGATACTGAGATCATTTACAGACATTGAGGGGACGTAGCATGTCCAGAGCAGAAGGGCAAGAGAGCTGTGGAAGGGGCTGGAGCACCAAGAACAGCTGAAGGAGCTGGGAAAGGAGTTCAGCTCAGAAAAAAGGAGGCTCAGGGGGGACCTTCTCACTTTCTCAAACTCCCTGACAGGCGGGTGCAGCCAAGTGAGGGTCAGGCTCTGCTCCCTGGAACAAGGCACAGGACAAGAGGAAACGGCCTCACGTTGTACCAAGGGAGTTTTAACTTGGATATTAGGTAACATTTCTTCATGGAAAGGGTTGTCTAGGTCTGGCACAGGCTGCCCAGGGCAGCGGGGGAGTCACTGTCCCTAGAGGAATTTGGAAGATGTGTTGATGTGACACCTGGGGACATGGGTTAATGGTGGATTTAATGGAGTTTAAAATGGTAATATATTTACAATTTTAATACAGTAATTTTAATACACTGTGTGCGCCTTAAAACTAGATTTAAAACATACACTTTGTAATCAGCATACTTAGTAATTTACTAAATATTTGAAATACACCTTATTGAATGATAATGAAAACATCATTTAAAGAGCTTATTTAGCAATTGCATAGTTTACCTGTTGCTTCATTATTTTTATCTGCTCCTTTTGCTTTCGCTTTTCTTCAGCTGCCATAATAGCTAACAAACAAAAAAAACAGTATCAGCAGAACACGGCAAGAGACAGGTAACTTTTCATGAACACTTTTCAAAATAATCCCCTAGCATGCACAACCTTGCACAAGTAATACTTACCTTGCTGTTTTTTTGCTTCTTTGGCAGCTCGTGCTTGCTCCTGCTTCTGAAGCTTTCTCAGTAGCTTTATTTGTGCTGCTTGCCTAGCTATTTCTGTTACAAAAAGAAAATATTAAGTTCATAAAAACAGTGCTTTCCAACAATAAAGATACAGTTCATGTTCCAGACGTTTGTATGTTGTAAAGACAGAGTAAAGAAAGGATTTGTGTTGCACACACTGGCGTCTACACAATTTTTTAATGAACTGTCATTAATGGCACATCATATGTTAGTAACCATGTCAACAGTGCAAATGAACATGGATACTTTCTATATAAAACAAATACAGGTTTTGGAGGAAAAAATTATTTATTAAGTGACAGAATCATACCAATAATGCTGGTTCATTTTAAACCATTTTCCTCTTTCTCCTAAAGCAGAAAACATTTGCTTCAAAACTACTAAATCAACATTTTATTCAGAAAGCATGGAATTAGTTTTCCTTACAAGTCACCTCATGTGATTGTGTAATAATTTTTTAACAATGAAGCAAGAACACACTCACATGTGCAGGAAAGAGGGTCACATGCCTCTTTCCTGCATCGATCTGAAGCCAGCCATTCTTATGCTAATAAGTAACCTCCTAAAGCATTCTACTACCCTGTGATAGCATTTCTGAAATTTGAATTAACTGCTTATCGACAGATTCATAGAAGACAACTATAGGAAGGAATTTTCTGGAGGTTGAATTCAGCTTTCTTTTCAAAGGACTGAGGTCCAGGACCTGCATGCTTGAACTCCCAAAACACTGTCAGCTTCTTGTGCAGTAACTACAGAGTAAGCTTTTAGACACGTCTTTACATATGCACTTCCTTCTTTAAAACCTATACTGATGCACCATTTACTGGTTTATCAATTTATATACTCCTTAACTCTTTATATACTTTGTACACTGACACCCTCTCTTTGTGAAAATATTAACAGAGTTCTTACCTTGAGCTTGGAGCTTTCTCAAAAGCTTTGTGTCAGCGCTGTCCAGAAATTCGCCGCTTCCCACATTGGGAGGTCGGCCCTTGCGGCGCCTGGACCGCGACTCCTCTCGGGCGTGCTGTCTGTCCGGGTTTGGGGGCCGGCCTCTACGCCCTTCCATTGCTCTGATACGGGGAATGACCTCCTCTTCTTTCAGAAGACACCACTGCACGCCCTTTTAATTGACACATTTCACAGAGAGGTATTACAAACATAGATTAAAATAACCCAAAATCTAAGGTGAGTTGTAGATATTAAAAATGCAAGTGCTGTGATGTATTATTTGGGCAGGACAATTTCTTGATAATGCACAAAAGCTATCTATTGAGAGACTATCACTAAGAACTTCTGTAAATTCCACCACTAAGAAAGATTTTGAAGACTATTCAAGCATATAAAAAGTTCTTACCTAGTAGATTTGCCATTACTGTGTTATTTTTAATTATTTCTCATCAAATTGTTCAACCCTTTCTAAAGAGCAAAACAGATTTTTCCTAACTATGTAAACTCAACAACTTCTGCTTTCATATAATATTAAGAATAATATTCTGCTTTCATATAATCCACTGTTCAACATGAATGAAAAAATGTGTCAAGCTATGAGGTGCTCTTTTCCAGCAGAGCGTGTTTACAGAAATTCTGGTATACGTAACAAGCAAAGGCTGTAATGTATTTTCAAATATTGCTTTTGAGTGTTGTAGAGCTCAACAACTGAGCTGAAAAAACACAGATGCATTTTAATAATCAAGTTTTAGTTAGTACAACTGAGTTCTCCCCTCATTCACTGCAAAACAGTTTCTGCACCAGCTTGAATCAATGAAAAGTAACTTCTAAGCATCCCCATATCTAAAGCTACACGAACTATATTCTCTAACCAAGCAAATCATGCACTGCAGTATTTTGAGGCATCACGAAAGCAGATTCTAAAATACTTTCTTACTAAAAATATCCAAGTTAATCCCCACGAAGGAACAGCTTTATTTAACTGGCCACTAAAACTAGAGTTTATTGTGTCTACTGAGCAGAAAATATGTACCGTCTAGGTAAGCCTGTTTAATTGAACAACAGTATTTCAAAATTTTAACCTCTTTTACCATTTCCCCAAGTTTTTGACAAATGTGGGGAAAATCTGCAAGCTAAGCATCCTTTAGGACTTCTTTATGACTTGCCTTTTTGTAAAAAATTGTGAAAATGTCTGCTTAGAGCAAGACGAAAAGTTGGTAACTTAAAAAACTCATTAAATACCAGTTCAGAAGAAATATATTTAGAGTGGTTTAGTTTTCATACTTATATGTACATAAACCCTAAAATCCAATTTACTGTACCACAACATAAATGATTTTTGCTTTTTCATTTAATTTGTCTATTAATTACTTCTGCTCATTCTTCACAATTACAAAGGTTTTGCATAACTTCCGCAAAAGAAATGGCAGTTTGTTAATGAGACATTCAGATTTCAAAGGCATTATCAGTATCTGCAAAGATGATTATCTAAAGTCTGAATCATTCCCAGTTAAGACCATCCCCAAAGTACAAGTCACACTTGGTTTGCACACATTCCAAAGGGCTTTGTTATTAATTATGTTCTGAAAATGCACTGTTCGGAACCAAGACCACATCATTAATGGGTACCACATCATCATGCACCACCCCTAAGGACTTTAACCCAAAATATTCACCTCTAACACTTGACTAGAAGTTAATTCTCTTACTATCTTGAAGAGTACTACTTAATTGTAACTTTTATTTCTCTGCCTAGTACTTGAATTGCAGTTTATCACAGGTTTAGTTTACTGAGATAGATTTAATACTTGTACTTACTAGCTACACCAACTTCCAACCTAGAAAACCTAATTTCATAAGATGTACATGTCAAGGGAGGCAAAACAGAAATCAAAGAAGAGGAGGAAAAGCAGCCATAGTTCAAAAAGCACCTTAGAATAGCAATGGAGATTGCTCTTGCCCTGTATTTGCATTTTCTGCAGTTAATGACACTAATGATAATAAATATGCATCACAAAAAAGTAAGAGGTCAACCAGACCATTAGTACCAGAGACCATGTTGGTTATTACATTTTCCTAATGCCACCCGAAAGAGAAACTAGAGGCCATTAAATGAAGTGAGCAATGGTTCAGTAAGCAAAAGGAGCAGGAGCTTCAAGGGATGGGAGAAGACAGTTTAATGACCTGTCAAAGGGAATTGTGGATGCACAAGTTTTCACAAGTTTAAGAGAGGACAAGACAAAAATAGACCAGAAGAAAGCCATTAAGGGTTAAACAAGAGTTGATTGACCATCTATATTCTGTGCTCAAATGACTTTTAAAATCTAACCCAAAATACATTTCTATTAAAAGAATGTACAGTCAGACTGTTCTATTAAAAAAATGTACAAAAACTCTGGGTTTTTGACATTTCAAAGATAAAATACAGGGATTGTGCCCTAACATAGGAGAATCACAAGCTTCCATAAAATTGAAGCTTTGCTACTCAAACATTAGAGAAAAAATGGGAATAACACTGTGAAATGTTGTGGTGCCTCATTCAAACTAGTCAAAATAATATCTTTATTCAATTTCTCACCTTCAAGCATCTATGTACCACAATCCTGTGCTGCCATCAGGACATTTGCCAAAAAGACACCAAACAACTATGCAGAACAACAAAGCAGAATCAAGTCCAAATCCTGTTTATCAAGCTAATGAACAAAACCACAGGCCCTTTGCAAGAAGCAAAATCCTACTTAAATTTCAGATTAGATTTGTGGGGAAAAGTTAACAACATTGCTTTCCAAACTGAATTGCAGAACTCAAAATAGGACAAAGACACCTATACATATTACTTAAACTCATGAGGACCCATGTTTATTCCATCAGCCCAAATCACATTCATACCAATCTTGCTAAATCACAGCAGTTTAAAGCTTCCAGGTGCAGTTACTGAATTTTCACATTTGCCAAACTTCAATCATTCTTCTAATCCTACTCCTTTGTGGTCTACTTCTGCCAGATAAGCTTCTGCTACAGCATTCAAACACTGCTTTGAATAACCCATAATATTTGGTGGTTTGCATACCACAAGAGAGAAACACAGGCACTAACAGCAGCAGGAAATCCTCATACTTTTGGCTTGCTATAGGTAAATCTTTAATGATACTGATTTAGCCTTAAGGTAATTTTTTTCACATCTTGTTTCATCTTTGAACTGTGTGAAAATTAGCCCAGCACACGTTGCATGTCTCAAAAGATGACAGAAATGTATAACAAAGGAAGAGAAGAATAATCACTAAAGGCTATACAGAATAATTGAAATTACCACAAAAACAGAACTAAAAACTTCTGGAAATACCTCCAGTCATCCAAGAAGATATGATTATCATATATTATTTTCAATCTGGATGTTTCAAAAAGCTTTAGTAAAGAGGGTGCAAGCTCTTTTTATAAAGTATCAGTACCACATACTGCTTCACTAGGCAATATTATCAGCCTGAGTGTAGCTCCACTGTTTTGTAACTCCTCATTCACGCATAAAATGTAAACCACATCTGCCCTCAGAGTCTCTTTTTCTAATAAGAAAACGTGTCCTTTGTCTACCCAAGTCTCAGTGGAACCTATCAAAAACCACATCAGTACAAAGTTCCGTGATGATATGTACAGCAAACTAATGTTCACGCTGCCAGGCTTGCCTGTAGAAATCTTCCCCTCACACTGCCTTCATTCTCAAGTTTTATAAATCACAAGGCAAACTGCAAATCAGATAAAGGGAGAAGACAGATATAACTAAAGAAGGGGACAAGACTAATGAAGTAATACAGGTAACAGACACAAAAAATAGAACAGGGCAAAAAGAGAGCAGATACCCTGCCATTACAGTACATCACAGTAAAATGAATTATTTCAGTCAAGACATGCAGATACATAATGAAGTTCATAACTACAGGAACTTGTAACTGTTGAAGGCCAAACAAGAAGCAAGTTTAGCAATGTTTTAACCTGTAAGCCAGGAAGCACCATCTAGAAGCAGCTGCTTACCATGAATTCAGTCTTTAATGCTTTCATTAAAGACATTCGATTTCATTTCACACTAACATAACATATTTCCACAAGGTATTACAAGAACATCAGGCTTAACTCAAAGCTGAACTCAAGACTATTGAGAGCTAGTAATATGTTCAGAACACTTATCCCTTAAACAAGCAAATACCTTCACTGAGAAAAAACCAAAAATTTTCATGCACATCCTGAAGAAATGGCAACATGGCCAAAATACAGTAACACAGCACGGCACAAACACAGTAACAATTTCTTTAAAATTTTGGTTTTACTTATCCTGGTGTGGTTTGTCTACACACTGTCTAACAATAATACCACTGTGTGGCATAACTGGCATAGCTCTGCATCCCCCTCTGTAAAAGTGTCACGCTTCAGGATGCACAGAGAGTATTCTTGATACAGGAGACACTTGTATAAAAGCATGCAATTTACACACATATATATATATATAATATATATATATATAATATATACATACACACATACATATATTGTGAACACACGAACAGAGTGGGATTTAACATCTACACATAAATTGCTATTCATAAAAGGCTGAATACAATAAAAGAAGAAACAAAGTCTTAAGTCAGAAATACCTGAATGCTAAGGTAAAATACGCAGCTCTGAGTTTTCAAACTAGAGCAAGCCAGGCTCAGAGCTGATCATTAAAGCACCCTCTGGGCAAAGCCACTGAATGCGGTTCTCAACACAGCTCAGGATCAAGCTCTCCACATCTCAATCTAACTGCTGTTAAGAATACGTGCAGCTTTTAGAAATAATTAGCTAAAAACAGGTAATGCTTCAGATTGTAGCAAAAATTTCTTTACCTAAACTTAAGTTAATGCTCCTTGGATCAAAAACTTTACTTTTTAAAAAGTGGATACCTGCGGTCCATCTCTGGCTTCATAGAAGTCACCCACTCCTATTTTTGCACTGAAGCTGAAATTGTCCCTTGAGATATCCATTATTCCATTTCTGCTGAGATACTGAAAAAATCACATATTTTTCCACTTCAGCTTGTAAATAATTACAACCCAGCTTTGATGCACAGCTAACTTTGTCACTATAATGTTTTGCATGTTCTGTCAAAGGGATACACACTTATAAGACATCAAATCAGTAACAGACTGAGTTACATTATACCTCACATCACAGAAAAGAAGTACCTCTATCGGAGAGAAAAAAATTACATATTTTAATTGCAAGCATGCTTACTAGCATTAGAACACAGACGTTAAAAAATTAATGTACCTTTACTACTTCAGGATACTGTCTCAGCTTCTTTCCACAAGGTGCAAAATATGCTACTTCTCCTTGAAGACGACCACCAAAGTTTCTTATTCGGGTTTCTCTTTGCCAGCTAGAGTAATATGAAATAGTTGCATACAATACACTTTTTAAAAAACAAGTAATTTGTGTCAATTTAAGAATTCTACAAAAAAAAGGAAGAGGAAAATGTGACTAGAGTATCATAAATCAAACAGACCAAACCAGAAAATTTTATCATGTAGATTGTCCAAACTGACTAAATATATGAATTTATTTATATTAAGCGACTTACATATTACCAGATTTTTAACAGCTTAGAACTGTACTTTAGGAGTTATCTGGAATCTGTACCAGCTCAGATCATTAGGAATAATTTCCAAAGCAAAACAGCTAAGAGACGGGTCATGTTTGCAAAAGAGCAAATTTAATGCACAAAAATTAACACATGAAATACACTGACACTTTTTAAAAGAGATTCACAGTCACAGGGAGTCAGAAATCTAATTTGTTGAAGCCCTCTCCTTAGTATTCAGCCTCAAAATTTTTTAAACTCATTTCTTTACCAATGGATTTTTGAAGGCACTATGTCCCTCTAAGGAAAGTCAGGTACATACATAACGTACCCATAATCAAGAGGAACACGCAGCTCCCGTTCATCTGCTACTCTTCGTCTTTTTGAAATACCTAAAACAGAATCATTGATTAATACCTAACAGAGCTCACAAAAGAAAACATGTTACTAAAATGTACTTTTTATGTTTCTATCCCCAAAACAAAAGAGAACTGTTTTTTCATTCTCGCCATTATGTACCTCAATTACCAAGAAAACTAATGGAAGTGTTCTTCTTCTGAAATATATATTCCTTTAAGTTCTTGTAACCTCATCCTCTGAAATTGTAAATAGAAAACCTAACCATTCCATAACTATCTGCTTGTCCTGTTTAGTGCTCTCAAATATTAGCTAGTTCAATTCCTTGCATGCCTGTTTTTCTAAACAAGACCATGTAAAACTTTTTCCAGTGAAGAAGATGCAAATAAAAACACACATTACTTTAAAGATCCATATTCTAATAGGTTTAGTCTTCCTAGCGCACTGCCTATAGACTGCAGTTAAATGCCAAATGAAGAAAATTTTCAGAACTATTTCAGCTTTTCCCAATTCAAACAGATGTTGTGTTTGGAGCTTGTCAAGCAACTGAATCAATAGTATGCCAGAGACGACTGCCAAATGTGGGTTTTCTTAGTGTGAAAGGCTTTCCTCAGGCCTCTCAGACAGCCACAGGACGTGAACTATGCACATAGACAAACTTGTGGAAGACGCACTTCTCAACAAGATAGTTTAGACCTTCTGTCAAGAATGTGACGCATCTCTTCCCTGGGAACAGCTGCAGTGAGGGCTGGTACCAGACTGACCCTGTCACAGCTCCAGACAGACCCCGGTACATCTCCAGACTGACCCTGGTACCGGCTCCAGACCGACTCCGGTACCAGCTCCAGACTGACCCCGGTACAGCTCCAGACTGACCCTGGCACAGCTCCAGACCGACCCCGGCACAGCTCCAGACCGACCCCGGTACCGGCTCCAGACTGACCCCGGCACAGCTCCAGACCGACCCCGGTACCGGCTCCAGACTGACCCCGGCACAGCTCCAGACCGACCCCGGTACCGGCTCCAGACTGACCCCGGCACGGCTCCAGACTGACCCTGGTACCGGCTCCAGACTGACCCCGGCACCGGCTCCAGACCAACCCCAGCACCGGCTCCAGACCGACCCCGGCACAGCTCCAGACTGACCCCGGCACAGCTCCAGACTGACCCTGGTACCGGCTCCAGACTGACCCCGGCACCGGCTCCAGACCGACCCCAGCACCGGCTCCAGACCGACCCCGGCACCGGCTCCAGACTAACCCCGGCAACCGGCTCCAGACTGACCCTGGTACCGGCTCCAGACTGACCCCGGCACAGCTCCAGACTGACCCTGGTACCGGCTCCAGACTGACCCCGGCACCGGCTCCAGACCGACCCCGGTACAGGCTCCAGACCGACCCCGGCACCGGCTCCAGACCGACCCTGGTACCGGCTCCGGACCGACCCCGGCACAGCTCCAGACTGACCCTGGTACCGGCTCCAGACTGACCCCGACACAGCTCCAGACTGACCCCGAATCAGCTCCAGACTGACCCCGGTACCGGCTCCAGACTGACCCCGGCACAGCTCCAGACTGACCCCGGCACAGCTCCAGACTGACCCCGGCACCGGCTCCAGACTGACCCCGGCACAGCTCCAGACTGACCCCGGCACAGCTCCAGACTGACCCTGGCACAGCTCCAGACTGACCCCGGCACCGGCTCCAGACTGACCGTGGTACCGGCTCCAGACCGACCCCGGCACAGCTCCAGACTGACCCTGGTACTGGCTCCAGACCGACCCTGGTACCGGCTCCAGACCGACCCTGGTACCGGCTCCAGACTGACCCCGGCACAGCTCCAGACTGACCCCGGCACAGCTCCAGACTGACCCCGGTACAGCTCCAGACTGACCCCGGTACCGGCTCCAGACTGACCCCGGTACCGGCTCCAGACTAACCCCGGCAACCGGCTCCAGACAGACCCTGGTACCGGCTCCAGACTGACCCTGTCACAGCTCCAGACTGACCCCGGCACAGCTCCAGACTGACCCCGGTACCGGCTCCAGACTGACCCCGGCACAGCTCCAGACTGACCCCGGCACAGCTCCAGACTGACCCCGGCACAGCTCCAGACTGACCCCGGCACAGCTCCAGACTGACCCCGGTACCGGCTCCAGACTGACCCCGGCACAGCTCCAGACTGACCCCGGCACAGCTCCAGACTGACCCTGGTACCGGCTCCAGACTGACCCCGGCACAGCTCCAGACTGACCCCGGCACAGCTCCAGACTGACCCTGGTACCGGCTCCAGACTGACCCTGGTACCGGCTCCAGACTGACCCCGGCACAGCTCCAGACTGACCCCGGCACAGCTCCAGACTGACCGTGGTACCGGCTCCAGACCGACCCCGGCACAGCTCCAGACTGACCCCGGCACAGCTCCAGACTGACCCTGGCACAGCTCCAGACTGACCCTGGCACAGCTCCAGACTGACCCCGGTACCGGCTCCAGACTGACCCCGGCACAGCTCCAGACTGACCCCGGTACAGCTCCAGACTGACCCTGGCACAGCTCCAGACTGACCCCGGTACCGGCTCCAGACTGACCCCGGTCCCGGCTCCAGACCGACCCCGGCACCGGCTCCAGCCTCTCCCAGCCGGGAGTGCCGTGCAGCAGCACAGCGCCGGCTGCCAAGGGAGCTGCCAGCAGCTCCTCCCAGAGGATGTGAAGAGACCCCTAGAAAAAGCACCAAGGAAAGGTCTGTGCTCAGATCCCAAAACTTAGATGCAGGTCTGCACTCTTAGCCTAATATGAATGACCACTGCCTTATTTTGAATGGTCACAGTGCAGGGAGGGAGGGAGGCTGCTTTTACAAATATAAGTGAAGTGGAAAGTCCAGTGCAAAACAGATACAGAGAAGAGACCACAAGACTCCTTCAGAGACTGACCAACTCTAGGCAAAAGTTTCACAAAAAATTTTTTGTTGTACCGTGTTGATTCTTATTAGGTGATTCTTAGGTGTAATATTATTATACATAAAGCAAGGACATAAAATTTATTCTACCTCCTACTCCTGTAAACAGTAAAATCTGCTATCAGACTTTTCAAAACATCCCAAATCAACACAGATTCTTGAGGAAAACGTCGTATTTTTAATTTACCCATTTGGATTACTCCTAATCCATATGAAATCTTTTATAAACTGTACAGTAAACAAGCCTGTTTCCGGGATAAATATGAGGCAGATCACATTATACTTTTTCAAAGCTAATGCCCTTGTATGACATGGAATGAAGCTCCTATTCCACTGAATCCAAATATAAAAAACTATTTATAAGCAGATGCCCCCATTTAAAAAATCTGCTTACGCCCATTTTAATAAACAGCACATCTCTAATTCAAAGGAGGAAATATGTGATTTAATTTCATTGTTAACAGGCAAATAAGAAATGTGACTTTCAAAAATGCATTCTTTACTGTAGCCATAGTAATTTCTAAATCTTACAAATTAAGTCACCAAATGATGGATTATAAGAACTATATAATATCAGGCAAATGCTAAATGTACTTTCCATGAATTAAGAAAAAAAAATCCTTGTGCATAATCCATAAATTCTACTGAGAATTTTGAAAGACTTATTAGAAAATTATGATCTAACAAAATATGGTTACAAATCAGAAATCAGAAGAATAACTAGTTTAAAATAAAATTGAGAATTCCAAGAGTTTTAATGTAATAAATATCAAATCTGGATATTTAATTCTATCTTCTCTAAATAATTACACAAGTTAAAATGTCCTGGTCTAAGTGTAATGTTCTAGTCTGGAGAACCTGCAATTTGGCTGACAGATCTTAATGACTGTTGCAAACACCCATGAAAAGATGACAGTCACCCAACAGCTAAAGTCAGAAGGGACATCAAAAGACACCTGATCCAGCCTTCCCTGGGAAAGGAAGCTTTGCCAAGATTAACTTGCACCCTCACCAAATGGCATCTGAAAACCTCAAGTGAGGGTGACTGCCACATCCCTAGGGTGGCTGTTCAGTGAATCACTGTTCTGAGGGTAAAAACCAGCACCTGGACTATTTTTGCAGCTACTTTCACAACACATGGATGTTAGCTATCACACGGCAGTAGCATAAGAGAAGACAGTGAGATACCACAGTGTGTACTTGGTGCGAGGGTGGAGGCTCCTGTCCCGAGGAACACTGCAGGCTGGGACTCAGGACACAAGGCAGCTGGTGCCGAGCTCGACGTCTTTGCTACTTGGAGATTAAGCGGGGCGGAATGAGCTGTAAGACCGATGGAAGAGCTCTTCACAGAGGATGAAGCTTTATTCAGTTTCAGCGGGGCTTTTTCTCCCTCAGTGTCAGTATCCGATTCATCTTGGTCTTTATCATCCTCATCATCTTCCTCCTCAGACCCTTCTGTATCTGATTCAGAATTACTGTCAGACTCTGTTTAAAGGAAGTGTGGCAAAAGGCACATTATGACTTGGAAACTACTAACAAGTACGTTAAAGTCCTAACACTTGTGAAGTCTTCTCTGTTGTTATAATGCTTTTTTAATAACATCCCTTGAGCATCAATAGCAGGTTCTATTTAACTACCTAAGCTTTAAAGTTACTACAAATATGACAGTACTAACTCTGCACAATAATACACTGTTCTTTTGAATGGAAACAGATGTGTGACAGAAGCTGCAGTATTTTAAGACTGTTTACCCCAGAATGAGCTACAGCTAAATCATCCCGTTAGACTGGCAGCAGCTGGACATTACCCCAGGAAGGGCATTTCATGTGAAATCCATCATAAAGAGCAAGAAAATAACAGAACTGGATACGGGCTGAAAGGTGTCAGAATCAAAAGTATGGCAATCTGGACAAAGGAAGAGTAAGAATTGAGGACAGCCAGGGTAAGGAACTAAAGGTGAGATACAATCTTGAGATAAAGAGATTAGTACAGGGTGTGTGGATGAGAGGGGGAAGAGAATGATGAAGGTGGAGGCTGGACACAAGGAATATCAGCACACAAGACAAAGCAGTGACTGTGAATACAGTCAACTCTTTGACTTGATTTGCCCTCAAAACAGGGCTTGTCATTCCAAATTGCAAAGCCTGGTCTGCAGCCCTTTAAACTGTCCAATTACTTGCTCACGGACTGCTGTGCTCCTGAATGAGGCACAAAAACGTGCTTTTCTTGCCACTCTTGACAATTTGAAGGCCCTTGTTTAGTCCCTCTCTGGCTAGGAAATCTGTTTTGCAGCTGGTCTCTGTCTGCCAGGATCATCAACCATCAATCAATCTTAATGTCAATCCCTTCCTGAGCACTTTGTCACATCAAGCTGCAAGCTAGGTGACTAATGTGGAAGGCAGGTCTCTGACAGCCTTTCCATAACACTAAGGAGCCACCTCACCAGGACAGCTGACGAAGCATCTGAACACCCAAACATGATTTTTGGACATGACACAATGGAGAATGGGGACATGTGCTAATTTCAACAATATGTGTAGGGCAGTGTGGGGGCCATGCTGGCCCAGTATTTCCTGCCCCTATTTTAAAATATGGTGGGAAATGCATGTTTCAAAAACGCAAAAAAATTAAGTTTCTGCTTTTCCTATTAAAAAGGTTAAACCACCTGATTGGCTATCATCAGAATCATCTTCTTCATCGTCCTCATCCTCATCTTCATCATCGTCGTCATCATCATTTGAGTCGTCAGAGTCTTTACTGCTGGGGGCATCTGAGTCTACCCCTCTGAACTGCTCCACCACCAGATTTGCAGAATGAAGGCGGTGTTGTGGTTTTACTGCATTTACTGCATTATTGCTGACTGCTTTATCCTTTCCTGAACCAGGTAACACAGGAGAGGTAGAGAGCATAACAGCTGTCCGATTACCAGTTGGCTTTTTCCCACATGCACTCAAGTTTATTGGCAAAGAAAAGGGGGCACTACTGGAAATGGCTACACTTTCATTGATCTTGGTCTGGGGTTTCGGTTTCGTAGTGAGTGCAAGAGGAGCCTCCTGGATGACGCTCTGAATAACTCCATTGGGTTGGTGATTACCTAAAAGTGCATTTGTCAGGAATGGGTTAGAATGGTTGTTTTCCAAGGATGTGAGTTTTTGATGAGCTGGTGAACTAGATGTTGGTTTGGGGCTTGACAAAGCTGCAATAACCTTCTTCAGGCTCTTAGATGATTCCTGTTTCTTTAGCTGTGCTGGGAATGTCTGCTTATATTGTTCCTAAAGAAATAAGAAGACAGAGGAATAAAATGTGGAAGTGTTTGTTTGGCTTTCTTTGGTATTCAGGCAGGTAAGCTCTAGGAAATTTTAAACATCTTCTAAGCCAATTTTAGGAAGCCAAAAGCAGATACTAGGTACAACAGAAGAGATGAGTAAGTACTGGTTACACAAGTCTTGCATGATTTTTACACTGTAAATCAAGCAGGGAAAGGAACTGAACTCAAGATGAAGTTGATTCAAATTATGAAGGGAAGCTTTCTCACCTGCTACAATGCTCTAGACAGAGACTTTCATAACGGTATTAATCATTCTGAAAAAGGCCATTTTTAGAAAGATACTTACTACTCTTGCGTACCAGCACAGGAAAACCTCTTCTTATGACTTAATTCAGTGTATAAAAATCCCACTAGTGAATGAACAGCTACCTTTAACAATTTGTTCACCTTAAAGCACAAGGTAAACAAAACACACTAATGGCCACAATACTAGAAAACCAACACAGGACTGTTGGTGTAGAAAAAATTTCTTTAAAAGAATGAGGGAAAAGGTATTACTCAGAAATGCTGCGGTATGTTAACTGTTTAAGTGGAAGAGCAGCACTTGAAATTCTTCATGTAAAACTTACTACTAGCTCAGAAATGCATGTAAAGCTTACAGTGTCATTAGTCTAAAGACTCTTCCAAAGAAAAAAACCGCACATCATCTTCAAAAGAAAATACAATAAAATGAATAAAGATGGTACAGTTTAAAATCAATTTTTAAAAATTAAGTCAAATACAATACATGCTTGAAAGCTACTAACATTTAAAACTGAATAAGAAATTATGAAGATCTCTGAAATAAATATTCACACAGTGCATACCTCCAGTAAAAGTTTTAGAGAAATCAAACTACTAAATGTGTGATCTACCACCAGCTAAAGACTCATAAATTTGAAAGCAGAAGCCTCTTTCAATAGCAAAGATGTATGTTATCATAATTGTAATTTATTTAACTACTCCTGGTAAGTGACAAGCTTATTTGAATTTTATCTAGTAACAAGAAATTGGAAAGGAAAAACAGTTTTTATCTTCTGGTCTAGCAACAAAAATTAAGGATTTTTTCAGTCCCCACTGAGGGCCTGTGAGTTAGCTGTGAATCAAAACTGAGTTTACTACTACTGAATACTACTAGTTTAAAACATAATTTGAAAAAATAAAATAATAATAATAATGACAGTTGCCTCTGTAAATGTATTTTTAAATATATTTATTTTTGTATATATCCTGAGCCTCGGTGTTTGTAAAATGACAGATTTTTATTTTTATTCTCTTCTAATCCCAATCCAAACCTCACTGAATAGAATATTCATCAGCAGTCACGTTATTTACTATTAAAAAATAAACTGAGGATCTAAAAATTCTGAGGATCTAACACTGTCGCTGTTACTAGAAGCTGCAGAACTGTTAAGACAGACATATAAACTTATTGTACCACCCTGACCAGTAAAAAGGAAGATAAATTGAGGGAGGATGGGCAGGCCCTGGCACAGGGTGCCCAGAGCAGCTGGGGCTGCCCCTGGATCCCTGGCAGTGCCCAAGGCCAGGCTGGACACTGGGGCTGGAGCACCTGGGACAGTGGGAGGTGTCCCTGCCATGGCAGGGGTGGCACTGGGGGGGATTTAAGGTTCCTTCCAACCTAGCCCATTCTTTGATTCTAAAAAAACTATTGAAATGGCTATACTGAGTTTTTACAGCTATCAGTGCATAAATACCTGTCTTTAAAAAGCAAACAAAACTCAACATTACAATGAGTGTGGTTTGTTTTTTTTTAATGGCTTTCAGCTTCTTTGTTTAAAATCATGGTTAAAATAGGTGATTTAAATTACTTTGACTCAAAACTATCTATCTAACTTGAAAGAAAGTGAAGTCATACTTACATACTAGATATGTGAAGTATTAAATAAGCATTTTCACTGAACCTAGAAGCATAGGAAAAATATCCAGGCCACACAATTTACTTATTTTGATATTTACAATTTTCTTATTTTGAAATTGATTTCAGGTGCACACTGCTCTTAAGAGATGCATGACCCACACAATCTAGTTCATTTACACCATTCAGAAATCCAGATCAACTCTAAAAACACAAACTCTCATGATTACAAAAATATATATACTTATAATTTTAATACACTATATTTAAAAGAGTTTGATGGCATAATGTTATGCCTTTTTAAGCAGATGACACAGGTTACAAATAATCAAAAATTTCACTCACCCGTTTGGATCTAACATCACTGGTCAAAGTGATAGATTCTTCAGAGGTATTTTTATTCCCTGCTTTGAGTAGATCAGGGGAAGGAACTATGAGTTTTAAATAGGTCTCCTTTTTGGCTTCATGTACCAAAGACAAAGGTTTCACATTAGGAACCAATCCCGTAGACTGTATTACGCTTGTGTGTTTGTTCACAGATTCCTCCTTTGCCTGAGAGCTTTGAAAAATAAACGGAAGCTGCTGTGACAAAACCTGAGGCTGCTTCTGCTGGGACTGGAATGATGAGTGAGTCTGGGAATCAGACACAAGAGGTATCTGCTGGTGTGTTCTTTTTTCTTGAGACTTGTCCTGTGACTTCTGGCCATCAGTTTTCAAATCTGTTACACCACTATGCATTAGCACCTGCAAAATATTTATTTTTGAGTGTTCATTACGTAAGTTAAAGATCCTTTTAAAAAGGCTAAACATACGATCAGTCTCCCTGAAACAATTACACTAGTTTTGGCAGAGGATGAATAATAACTTCTAAATCGGTCTTGTAATATATTTACTGTTCATTTTCATTTTTCCCCCCCAGATAGTTTCAGCACATTACAACAACGTTTATTAGAGAAGGAGTATTAAACCATAGTTGTTCTTAAATGTATTTCTGACTGTAGACCTAACAGGATACCATAGAATCCAATCTTGTTGTTCTACTACTAGGGAAAAATAGGCATTCTACTAGGAAAAAGTAACTGCCAAAGCAATATCCACAATGACATATTTTCAATTCACTACCTGCACATAGAACTTAATTTCTCTGTATTTCCTACTCCATAACAAAAAAAAAACAGTCTACCAACTGTAAACTCCTAGCCTGTGAAGAACAGCAATACAAAGTCATGCATGCACACAAAGAACCAAAAAATCCCTCCCAAAAACCCCACAAGCAGAAAACCCTGAAGCAAGCCTAAAAAGAGTATTCTTAGCATTTATTAATGTGCAGGTAAATAATTGTTGAGTATTTATTCATAGATGTGAGTAGGTCAACTTGTCACAAACAGCTTGTACCAACAAAACTGTGCGCAGCAGAGTGAGGTGTTATACCTTGTTCTTGCTTTTGTGATGTGCTTCATTTTCGGAATCAGATTCATCATCTTCACTCTCTTCAGCACTCTGGTCCTCCTCCTCCTCCTCCTCTTCATCCTCCTCTAGGTCATCAGAGTCACTACTACTTACACCTTCACTTGAGGTGTCTGAAGAGGAGCCCGAATCACTGTCGCTGTTACTAGAGCTTTCCACTGCTTTTTTTCTGGGCTTCTACCGGGAAGATGAACTCTCTGTTAATGCTTCCATTTTAATCTGTTATGTAATCTTATTATCACACATAATCTTTGAAACAAAGAAGAGTGAGACTTTGGAGTAAAGTGATCTGTAATGCTTAAAGAAAAAGTGTTCCACAAGGTGATGAGAATTAAAAACTGGTCACAAAGTTCCACTGAAGTCTTTTTCTGACCACTACTGACATCACTACATCACAAAGTAAAATGCCAAATTTAGGCCCAGAACATTGACCAAGAATTTGGGTCTAGTAAACCTCCACAGAATGTGCCGATTAAAAAAAAATTCATACCCAAAACTCGTGGTGCAAGTTAGCACAGAAAGAACAACAAATATTAGGTTTATCAAAAGTTTCAGTGATGCATTGGTTTAGCTACTTTCACAGTATGGGCTGTACAGCAATGTAGAGTTTTAAGGACTGAAACGAATACGTTCATCAAATTGCTTCTGGGATTTGCTTCTGAAAAACCGACCACAATCTGCTGAAATACTCTGACAACTACATTATATTGAAAGTAACTCTAGATTTTCATCAAGTGTAAAAACACTTTGATTTCAGCTTTGCCTTTTTCTTTTTTTCCTAAAACTAAATAAATATTTTAACAATTTTTTTAGATACCATCCCCAAAAAGAAATTACAAATAAGGAGAGGACTGATGAAATCAGAAGATGAATACTAAAAAACTAAAACCCTAAATAAAAGAACTTTTAGAAAAGTATATTAAAAGGTTTTAAAGTAAGACACACTTTTAAGAAGAGGCAAGCTTTACACTTAGAAATTTAAAAGCATAACATCACTTGTACAAAGCTCAGCTTTAATAATCATAATCATCGTCATGTTGGAGTTCTCATTTGGAGTAATTTCTGTGTTTTAATACAAAAGGTTGTTCAAATCATTACACTGACAAATACCATTTACCTCATAAAAGGTTTCATAAGAAAAGAAGCTATGAATAGCAGCATATCAAGTAAGATTAGGAACAAAACACTCAATTTCAGTATTTCAAAATTTACCACAGGAACTTAAGAAAAAGACAACCTGACATTTATTTGCATGAGACAAAGGACTTAAAAGTCAAGATATGGAACACAACATTCTTAAGAAAGGTACTTGCAGATCGAACCCATCCTTTTACAGCACCTCAGTATTTAGTCAATAAAACTGGAGTTTGAAATAAGTGCTTGCATCAAGAAATCTATCAACAGTTTATACTTAAATTTATACTTGAAGACGAAAGGTAACACAAAGGAGAAGATAACAATGCTAACAGACATCCTGACAGAAAATGGGAGGGGGAGAGGGGAAGGAACCAAAACAACAAACCAACTAACCAACCAAAAACACAAACAAACAAACAATGGCCAAAAAGAGGTAAAATTTTCTGAATACAGCAAAGAGTCAAAAAGAATCTTTTGGGAAGGTATTTAGAGTATTAAAATAGAAATGTATTTGGTACTCTGCCCAATTGTAGTAATAGTCAGAAATATGGAAACACTATCTAGAAAAAGCTTTACATCTGCACCACAGAAAGAAAGCTAAATTTTGCATGTAGATACCCAGGATCAAAGCAGAATTTTAGAAAGAGCTATTTTTTAGTATTTAAGCCTGAAAAAAGTCAAAGATTTCCCAAATACCTTTAACTAGCTTAATACTTTCAAAAGGTGTCAACTGTTGAACGTGAAGAGTGGTTTGAGGGAAAATATTCTTAATAATTTCCCTATTGTCCATATACTAAACATTGTATATCATGACACAATTTTAAGCAGCCATTTCAGTGCCAACCCCTATTTTTATGCAAATACATCACACACCAGGTGTCCTTTGAAAATGCCAACCTCTCACCTTCAAACATTTGGACTTGGTAGCTGAATGTAGTTCAGTAACAGAAAGCAAAAGGACCAATTCACTCAAAAACCAAAAATAAATAGATATAAAGAAAGAAAAAGAGTTCAGCCTAGATGGCTATCAGTAGAGAATTACTCCCTTAGCTTCTATTCTGACAGTAATCACCTTCCCAGTATACCATTGTCTGTGTTTTGCTTCAATAGTTTTGACTCCAAGAATAGCAAAGTTCTTAGAGTGCTTAGGTCAGTATATAAGGTTTACTAACTCACTGAGACTACTCATGTCTTTCATATTAGATGGCTAAGATTATTGCTGAAACACAGCAGTGAATAATAATTCTTTCTTCTGATAAACAGAAAATAGCTTGTGGAAAAGCATTTTCAACATCTAAAAATTTTCTGTTTTTATAAGATACATGAAAACCTAGTTAAATTCACAGAAATAATCGATAATGTTATAACTGTAATACCAATATATATGTATATATATACTGTAATAAATAATATCAAATATTGGTGTTAAAAATACAATTTTTAAAAAATTAGATAAATTAAATGAAACAAGGTGTTGGACACAGCTATTAACTTATTAACTAGTGAAATTAGCACTAGTAGTAACTTTTTGTTCATAAGTATGCCAAAAAAAACCCCAAGAAATTAAAAAACTTTTCAAACACCAATACACACAAAAAATCCCAACAGAGACAATTGCTCTAATAGATCAGAAGAACCCAAAACATTCTGTACTCAGAAAGAACGCTTAAAAATGCTCCTGTGTTCAGAACACTTATTATGTCAAATTTTTTGTCTGAATCTTCAGTTTCTTTCAGTGTATTTACCTTGTCTTTGATTTTGTCAGCCCTGGTATCCAAAAGCTGAACTTTGCTTTGCTCCTGGTTGTATTTGCGTCCTCCAGTTCCTGAGGTTACATTTTTCACTGGTCCTGACGATGTTGCAATGTTAGGGGAGAGCACAGATGTGCTGAGAGCTGAGACTGCAGTGGTACTGTTGCCATTCAGTGATCCATTCATACCTAAAGATGACAGATTTACAAAGTGACATTTAAAATAAATCTGAAATAACAGGTAATTTCTTTGAGATGCCCCAGTTACCTAATGTTCCATAGACATGTAACAAGATCCTAGACTACTTACAAGTTACTTGCCACATACATTAAAATTTGTTATCAAAGTCTCACTCTTATTTGGAGATATTTTAATTTCATCATACATGATTTAAAGGCCAAAACATACTTGGTATGTATCATCCTTACCTACCAGAACCAATTTTTATAGAACTGTTTAGGAATGGAAAGAATGAGGAAAGTCAAGGTCGAATTCCACATCTTTCTGCATGTGCACAAGTTCAATATGATTATTTCCAGCCATTACCTTTGTCTGTATTACTCCGACTACTTTTTCCTGTAGCTCTTGAGTGGAATGAAGCAGAATCATGATTCTGTGCAGGAGGAGCAAACAATGTGGGAATTCCCAAGAGTGGTGGGAAAAAAGCTGCCCCAGGACGAGAGTGCGTGTCTGCTGTTCGCCACCATTCTGAACCGCAAAGGAAATAAAAACAAACTTCAGTTGTCCTAATACTATATTTAAGTATTTTGGTAAGCATATTGCTGTGCATAATCCAGAGCAGATTTACTAAATCTAGAAGTAAGAACAAAACATTAAGGAACTTCTCAATGACATATATTTCCTGAAGCAACTCTGGTCTTAAGTCATTAAAGCCATGCTGATAAAGATTGCAATGCAGTTCTATTTAAATGCATTCTGAAAATTAGTACTTAATGGAAAGCTATATGACACTGATCACCCCAAAGTGAAACTGCTAGTCTTACAAACTGAATCAGTATTCACAGATCATCCTTTAACATTTATTATTACCTCAGCTCTCTTCCTACATCAGAACTTTGAAGTAAGGCGACGCTTTCAGTCACCTCTGCAATCTGAGTCTCGCAATACTCCAAGGCCTCCACCACAAAACTACATCTGAAACTGTTCCCCATGAGGAGACCTATTAAACAGAGGAACTGCTACCCAATGGAACTCTACAGCCACTGCAAGAGGTTTCCATCCTTGGGTTTGACACTGCATTGCAAAAAAAGCTGCCTCTATTTTTTTTCCTGTAACAACCCTATTCAAATACCCTAGTATCAACTGGTGATCCTGCTTCTAACTTCACTATGTGTTATGTCATCTCTCAAACTGGGAGGTTGGAAGACAAGATGAAGATCAGAAATGATGAAGAGGTGTACTGGTTCAGCCAGGACAGGGTTAGTTTTTGCAATAGTTGGGACGGGGCATGGCCAGGACCCAAAGGTTATTCAAATAAATCTCACATCATTGGCAGGGGAAAGGGACACTCTTCCAGGGAGAAGAGCTCTCTTCCCAGTTGGCGCACCAGTGGCAGAAGTCAGTAATTGTCTATTGTTGGGATGGGCGGGGTTCCATTCCAATAGTTTATCTCTTATACCCTCTCTCAGTACTGCTGCTGTTAATATTTGTTTTCTTATCTCATCTCTGTTTCCATTAAATTGTACTTATCTCAACCTGTGACCTCAGCTTTTTGTGCCTCCAATTTTCCTCTCCAACCCTCTTCAAGGGCAAGGGTGGTGGTGAGGGGTGGGGGAAAAGTGAGTGGCAATGTGGTCTTAGTGGGAGCACTAAAGCTAGATGAATCAGACTAAAAATTCCATGCAAAATGTAAGCATAGTTAGACCTCTGCTTACCTTAAATAGTTAGGAGAGTGAAGCTAATACAGAAAGGAAAATATGTGAAACGGAAAACGAACAGGGGAACTGACCAGAAAAAAGTAAATAGAGAAGTTATTTGAGCTGCTACACGCTGGAAGGTTGGGGAAGGGCAGCACAAAATAGAGCAGGCAAGTCAGCATGTATTCATAGGGTAAGACAAGGTAAGAATATATAATAGCTAAGATGACAGACAAAAATCAAAGGCCTAGAAATTCTGTAATCCTGGTAGAGGAAATCTCATAGGAGTTTCAGAAATAAACTTCAGCTTTAGAGACAGCCTGAACATAAGTACGGAAAACAAATAATGGAATTCTCAGACTGCAAAAGTGCACGTAACCAAAAGAACAATGAAGTCCCGAATGGAGATAAAAAGCAGGAAACGACTGACATCAAAGAACATTAAATTCATGCGTGCCATCCTTTAATATAAAGAGCATTCACATCAAATAGGACAGCATAAGAAAGACCAAGCATTCCCTGTTTTCCAGAAGACTCCAGTTAGCAACAAAGGCCTCTGCACACTGACCATGCTTCTGGTGGAGTTCTACACACAAACCATTAACTTACTAATCCTACTACTCCCTCTACATGTTTTAAACATTATTACTGTGTTTGTGTGTATAAGGAATAATTCTGTAATGAGTTCCTGACTGCAGTAACTCACCCTATTAGGTGTTAGGAACACAAGGGCATTCACTAGGATTTTTCATTTATTAGCAACTACAAGGCCACATAACAGGAATACTACACAGACAGTGCAGGGAAATTCCTCTGATTTCCCATTTCTGGTTCAGGTGCCGTTTTTTTTCCTTCCTCCAAGACAAGAAGGGATTTTCACTTAATTGATGCTAACTATTGCAGGTGATGTGTAGAGTGTTTCTCTAAGCTTCTGACATGAGTTTAAAAGCATCATGTTTCAGGTCTACATTTGCTGTATTTATTTCAAATGGCTTTTACATCACTTTGTAAATAATCACAAAAACTACCCAAAAAACAACCATAACCAACCCAAACCTCAGTTGTGTATCTTCTTCCGCAATGCCTCTCCCTCACAGAACACAGTGGTGATTCTCAATCATGCTGATGAGCAACTTTGCATTGCAAAGTTTCATATTACTTTGAAGACTTTTCAAGTTAAAAGAATCTCTGAGACTGTTCATCAACTTTCTCCATCATGCAGAAAGTGCAGCTAACTGTACACTATAATACACACTATTACAACCTTGAAAGAAGACATACTAAATGCGCTATCTAAGCCATTACCTGATGTATCTAGGAAAGAGAAGCCATCCATTTTAAAATACACATTTAAACACATGGAAGAAATAAAACACCGACAAAAAATGGTAAAAGTCTCGTAACACTACACTGAACTGTAATGACACTGCCCCTCTTTCTTATCTCACGAAAATACTAACGGTCTGCTTACCAATTAATTACAGTATTTCCTAATTTTCCTATTTTAGTGTTCACTCTCCAAGTTACTAACTTACTTTAAACATGCTCCACATAGCTAAATTTCATATTAAATCTCACTCCTTAACATTCTTGGCTTACTTTTAAACAGGTTAAATATTTTTGAGCACAGTTTTAGAAATTCTACTAGCCACTGCACAGATAAATGATTGAAAGCATTATTCCAAAGGGCAAAATACATTTCAACAATGCTGGTCTCTTACTAACAAAGAATAGCTTTCTGCATTTATGTACACAATTTTAAAATTGTTATGGATCTCATTAAGGAGAAATAGGAAACTTCAAATAAGACTGAAGAATTTTGCTTTAACAAAAACAGCTTCTGGTCTGAGAAAAAAAAAAGTTTTTTTATTTAATAAAAAGTTAATGAACTTCCCTTTTTTGAAAAATAAAAATAAAAGACCTTCCAGCTCTAATAACATCAAAACAATACAGCTTAAAACGTTCAGCTTAGAATGGTTTCACACACTAGTATTATTGTTTTTCATAAAGACAAAACACTGAATTGTGGTTTTATTTAGAGAAAAAGCTATTGATTTATATTCTTCCAAAGCTGATTCTCACGAGAGTGAATGTAAACCTTTTTCCAGAGGCAATTTACTTTTCCAATGCACCTTATTTTCAGCAATGGGTGAGTAAGAAGAAATCAAATAAAATATCTGTTTACTTGATTAGAGTGCTTTAATTATGCAGGAACTAGTGCAAATTAACCAATTAAACTAACAGTATGTGATATATTCCACAATGGTTTCACACAGGTGCTTTGTCTTTCTGACCTGGGAATATGTCAAAATAATTTACTTGTATTTTATTTCCCTGGCAAAGCATAAAGACTCCCAGTTCTAACTCATCATCTATCATGGGCACCTGACAGAGTATGCAATCAAGTTTATTGCAGAGACTACTTAAAACACTACTGAATGCTGCAAAGGAAATAAAGAGATCTTTTTGGGCTAAAAAGAACCTCTCTAATCTCATGCACTAAGATGCATTACCTTCTCTTAGTAAGAATAATTGCTCATTCTTAAAAAAATATTTTATTAGATACAAAAAAATGCATTTTTAAATTTGAAGATAATTCAGTTATCTGTTTGTCAGACATAGCTGGGTTTTTCAAAATATTACAGGAGTGAAGAACGCCACAGTTTAGAACTGGCTAGTATATAGTCTATCTTGGCCACAGAGCAGCTGGCTGGCAGCATAAACACTTCCGTGGAACCTTTTCACAGTGGATACAACAGTAACCACAGTGCACTGTGTCAGCAGAGAAACAGACATAAATAAAACTGATGGTATTGATAGTAAACTACATTCCAGCTTGGTTTTGGGAAGACAAAGTGTCCTTGAAAAATTATATATGTTCTTAAACATCAGATGCAGCCAGGCAAACAATCTGACCATAAAACAAAAAGAATGCTGGTAATTACTATCAGTCTTTTTAACTATTAGCTATCAGACAGAAATTACAGTTTTTTAAAAATAAAAGATGAGAATAGAATTTTTAAAAGGCCTTTAGTAAAGCACCACCTGTGTTTCCTAATGAAGAACAAATCTGACAGTTTAGTACCTTTACTACATTATTCATCTGCTTCAGTCTTACTGTATTTTGGCAGACCAAATACATCCCTAATTTGCCACTGGCAGACCAATATGCATCCCTATAAATGCACAGAACCTTAACAGGACATATAGAATTACATGATGTAATACGCACACAGCAAAAGCAGCAAGGAGAGGTAAATGAGCGACAGAAATCCTCAGGTTAGGACTAGGCATTCATAGCCATATGGAAATTAACTCCTGATACATTCTAGGAGCCACCAAAGAAACCCATTTCAAGTGGCATGGGCTAATGAATATAGACAAAAAATTCTTTTAGAGATGAATCTTTACTGGGGCGCTGAAAAACGAAACACTTTGTTATTTATTCCAGAAGAGTTTTAGTTAAGAATTTTCTGGATGATTTTAGAGAAATGAAAATAAATAGTTGAGACATAACTCTAGGTCTGGAGACACTCTGGTTTCAGTTTCTTGGGGCAGCTGCAAATGAACAAATGCAGGATGAAATTGGGGACTTGGAATCTACTCATTATCAAGCTGTATCAGTTTGGAGAATATACTTTTGCTCATTTTGCTGCAAGAACAGAGATTTTTCTGAAAACAGAGGATTACCATTAATTTAAGCGGAAAAAACTTCCCATTTACCATATATCACTTAAGAATCAGGCTAACAGAAACAATGTTCTGCAAAAAAAAACCTGTTTATGAACAGTTAAGTGAGAAACAGCAGGGAAGAGTTTACCATTTCTTGTTCTGTGGATGACGTTTGCATCGTTCAGCTGAAATAGGAGTTTTAATCAAAAAAATTAGATTCTTGCATGGAGAAATCTTCCATATATATTTCTGATTCAAGGTAAGTTATTTCACTCTAGTCAAGACTACCAAAGACTGTGACATTGTGAAATTTATCTTTTCCATTTCAAGTTCCATTAGAAGAAACTGCTCATCCAAATGTAAAACTACAGTATGGGCTGGGCTTAAAAGCTGAGAACAAGATGTATGTTCAAGAAGCTGATTATTACAACTTAATCTGAAAGTGGCCCAGAGTTTGCTAGATGAAACCTTTACTTGATCCTTGCTCTCAAGGCAGCCTTGCAAACTGAATTTTTTTTCCACATTTTAAACAGGTAATTTTTAATTAATTTAATTCCTTCAATAAGTAAGTACTATGTAAAATGTATTCACAGCAAATGAATGCCGCTTGGCAAAACCAAAAACCTCAGATATTTTTCTTGGATGCATCTGTGCAACCTTATTACGTTTGACTTGTAATAATAATTACAAGTGCTGACAAACACTAAAATTACATTGCAATATAGACTTGAGTAATTTTTACCACATGTGTTGATTGTGGAGCTCAGTGTCGCGGCTCCAGAGGAAAGGCCACCTTTCGATACATCTGAAGTTACCGACGGTGTAGAAGATGCTGGAGTGGAAGCAACTGCAGTAGAGGAGCCTGATGATGACGTTAACCGCTCTCCAGACTCCATATCTGGAAGAGAGAAGATAAGTATCTGTCTTCTATGGCAGCAAAGGAAGCCACAAGGGACTATGGGACTGTCTGTGCTGACTGTGTCTCAGGATCTGCACTAAATTCTCAAGAGGTTCCCATAAAACCTTCACATTAGAGGTACATCCCATTAACAGCACCCATCTGTCAGGGAACTCAGCAGAGCTGCAGCACTGTGGGAATTTGGTACTGCCGTTCAGAGGTACACCACATTTCAACTTGAATGCCTCTACCAAACCCTCCACTTCAGCTCAGGCGGGAGCCCTCAGCCCTTGCCAGAGCCAGCCCATCACTACTGCAGCCTGCCTGTGCCCTGCATCTCGGCTACACCACATGTTCTAGCTGCCCTCTAGGATGACATCAGCTCCCATTTTCTGCTACTTCTGATCAGGCAGCTGGATGGATGCTGGGCCTGACAGATTCCACTATTCAGTCTAACCCTGTTACCAGCATTGTGCTGCAGTAGGCAAAAGCCCCACCTGTGTAATCCTCAACTGCCAGCTTACCCCTCCTTGCAGAGCAACCCTGCTCTTTGCTGCTCTCTGACAGCCAACTTTTAAGAACCGGTATTGCATGCCAAAATGTCCATATCTAGACTCTCAGTCTAAGGAAAAACACAGCAATTACAGTGTATAAACACAAGAACTCCTGTAAGTTGCTAGGAGTTTTTCATGGTGGTGCTGTTTCCTGGTGAGCTTTTCATACAAAATAAGACATTTATCTGTGCCATGAACTGTCTAAACCAAAAGTCACCAGACTTATTTCACAGAACAAGCACATGTATTTTAAGAGAAACAGACAGTAACGCTATTATCGAAAACACTAGAAAAAGTGTTTGGACAATACTCTCAGGCACATCATGTGGCTCTTGGGGATGGACTTGTGCAGGGCCAGGAGTCAGACTCAATGATTTTTGTGGGTCCCTTCCAACTCAGCACATTCTGTGAAGTAGCTTCTCAAATACTTAAGAAGTGCAGCCAAGCCAATGATGTCTTTTCACAGTGGAGGCAGCATCAACAGACTGTCTGACTCAATCTGCCAGAGCAGCAGATGATGGTGAGTCAAGATCACAGTATAAATAAGGTGGGGAAAAAATTCCAAAGTCCCTGCACTATTAAAAATGCCATGAGACTACGCACATTGAACTCTTAACTGGGAAACTTCCAAGAAACGAGTTCCTGTCATGGAGTCTCCTGCATGGACATAGGCAACACCCTTTCTCAGATTTACACCTCACACCTGAGGGGTAAATCTCAGGTGAAACTGAACCTAAATCAAACAACTTAAAAAATCTCATTCCCAGTACTTGTAAAGCAGAATGCCAAGTACACAAGAAAGACACACTTTTCTAAATTCTATTTTAAACTACTTAGAAAACTGGTATATTAAACAGCACTTCTGATCCAAAGCTGTATTAAACAGTGACCTCACAAATGCACGCTTGGAAAGACAGCATAAAACCTGTTACCTGCCTCTCCAGAAAGTAGATCCTTGGTTTGTCTCAGACAGTAAAAATGAAATTTAAAAAGCCACAGCAAATACTTTTAAAAAAAGTTTTACCTTAAAAAGCAAAATCAGTGGAGAAGCACAAAATACTGAGAAGATACACTGTGCCCATTTCAACTAAATTGTTCATTCCTTGTCACGAATAGTTTTTACACACTGCAATTTCTATGCATGAGGAAAGTCTCCAGGCTTTGCAGGCTAGCAGAACAAAGCATACTACTGTGGGAAAGTGAAAACTGCTAACACGGGAGATACAGTCCGTCATCCAGAATTGCCTATCCTCTGTGCCAACTGCAAACAGCCACTCCACCCTCAACAGCACCTAAAGACTTCACTGCTTTTACTCTTTACAGCCCAATTTATCATGAATCAATGTCCTAGGGTCATGTTATGATGCTTGTATCCCCAACCGTGTGTTCTGTTTATGCTGGATATTAAATTCTGTGCCCTCAAGACTGGCTGAGAGTGAAGGCGGGGAAAAGAAGCACAGTTTTGTTATCAGGGACTGGACTCCTCTTCCACAGTCTTCTGGAGCACTGTTGATGTCTGGGCACGGACAGGGCAGAACATCACCCTCCTTTTGCTTTTTAGTTAGTTAGTTTAGCTAGCTGAGGCAGTCCAAGTTTTCCCTGGGCTGTTTTTCTTTCCCTTTTTTTGGAATCATTCAGACCTGCTCCAGACCAGGACCCAAGGAAACACGGAGAGCTCGCAGTTTGCAGCCTGCCAGGGCCCACCCGGCAGCCTCTCCCAGCACCGGAGGGATTGATAACAGAGCAACCACCCAACAGAGAAACTTTCTGAATTTGTCATCTCTTCAGAGCAGTGAAGGAGTTTTGTCATCTGGTACTGTTCATTTTGAGTGCTGGGGAGCACTTTGCCTGCTAAATAAACAGGTTTTTTCCACTTCTCTCTGAGAAAATTCTTTCCCGAACCAGTTGGGGGGTAGGGCTGTGTGGGTTGGCTTTCTGGGGGGGGCTCCCTTTTGAAGGTTTTCTCCCAGATTATCCCTAAACCAGGACAAATAATTGGCACCAACAAGCCGGCTCAAGAGAGTGGAAAAAACCTGTTCTGTTTGCATTTTGGATGCAATTACTCTGTGTTGGTACAGAGCAGTTAGTAGCCATGTTTTTTGAATTCATAATGTCTCTTGGGGTGGAGGCTTGCATGTGTTTCTGGTCCCTAGGTTTTTTTGAGGTCTTAATACCTCTGTGGTCCCTAAGTTTATTTTCTTATCCAGAAATAGCTCTGGTATTGTCACTAATATGCAGTTTTTGCAGTAGGGGGCACTGACTAGACTAGCTAGCTTGATGGCAAGGACTTGGAGGAAGTTTATAAAGTGAATAGTTCATGGTTATGGAGATGCACCCAGCTTGTTAGAGGAGGAGCAGGGGATGAGGCTTTTCAGCCTTTGCTTTCCTTCTTCTCCTCTGAATCTGTTACATCACTATTGGAGAATGTTCGGTTTCCCCTGAATGTTAAAGAGACCACTTTTCTGTTATTTAATCTAAGCTTCCTCTATACAGTCTGCAGCTTCTCTAGAATGAGGGCTGCAATTTCACACATGCAGAAAAGAACTATTTTTTTTCCACAAACACAGAAAAATCAGCTACTTACACCTACAGGGTGCCAGAAAATGTATCTACTACTATACTGAATATTAGGGGTACGACCTTCTCCTCCAGACCAGTAGTAGAAGCAACAAAACTACCTCCTTCAGGAAATTTATGAAGGGAAAGTGTTATTAAACATTTTAATTTTTTCATTCAGGACTCCTAAATACATACTTTTCTCCAGTTAAACCTTTTTCATCCAGTTAAAGAATACCTAATTAATTTTTAACAATCGGCAACTATAATCAATCTAATGTGCTCATCAGTGGAGGTATGTCACTGGAAAATACTGCATATAGTGTTTATTACATATATATGTCCATTAACTTTTACAACTATTCTGAAGGATAATAATTAACAAAAATCTGATTCATAAGGGACTGTGGTTTTAGTTTGCATCTATGGACTTAAGTTCACAGCATTTGCAAACACACAGTAAAAAGATTTACTATGTTTGGTATATAGACATCAATAGACATAAATTATTATGACAAAGTGATTTTTTTAGCCACTATGAATGACTAAACTTACTTGAGGCTAACAAGTATTCCTTTTACAAATTAAAATTTGTTGTATTTTGGTATTGTTCTAATTATGGCTACAGCGAAGTCACTACATTTACAGAGAGCATAAAGGGAATTAGAAACAAATCAAAATGGTATTGTTACGGTATTTCCTTGTAAAAGGAAAGGTACTTAAAACTTTAACACACTCCATTTGAAACTCAGGATTGAAACTTCATATTTTACATTCCATCACAAAAACATCCAGACCGCTCAAATTTCTAAAAAAAAGAAACTGAGTGTAATAATAAAACACTAATGCTGTGTGTAATAATAAAACACTAAAATAAGTCTTTACCATAAAATCACAGAATCCAACCTAAATGGGTGGAAAAGACCTTCCAGATCATCAGGTGCAACCTGTGCCTGATCCCCAACTCGTCACTCAGACCAGAGCACTTAGTGTCATGTCCAGCTGTGCCTGGAACAGCTCCAGGGATGGGGACTCCATCACCTCCCTGGGATGCCCCTTCCAGTGCCTGACTGTCCTTTCCATTAAGAAATTCCTCTGATGTCCAACCAGGGCCTCCCTCAGCACAGCCTGAGGCCATTCCCTCTTGTCCTATCCCTGTCCCCTAGGAGCAGAGCCTGATCCCCACCTGCTTACACCTTCCTGTCAGGGAGTAGAGAGGGAGAAAGTTTCCAGGAGCCTCCTCTTCTCCAGGCTGAGCTCTCCCTCAGCTGTTCCTGGTGCTTCAGCCCCTCCTTCAACTCTGTTTCAGTCTCTGGACCAGCTCCAGTCCCTCACTGTCTTCCTTCTCTCGTGACAGAACGGAGCACAGCACCTGAGTTGCTTCAGCAGTGCCAACTAGATGTCATTGCCCTGGTCCTGATGGGACTGATACAAGCCAGGTGCCTTTGGCCATCTTGCCCACCTGGGCTCATGTACAGCCACTTCCACCAGCACCCCCAGGGCCTTTTCCAGCGGACCACCCACTCTACCCCAGCCTGGAGCACTGCAGGGGATTGCTGTGATCCAAATGCAGGACCCAGCACCTCACCTTACCGAACCTCAGTTAGCCGCCCTTGGCCCATCAATCCACCCTGTCCAGATCCCTCTGCACAGCCTTCCTCACCTTCAACAATCCCACCCAACTTGGCGTCATCCGCAAATTTACTGAGGGTGCCCACAATCCTCTCTTCCTGATCACTGATAAAGATAGTGAACGGGACTGGCCCCAGTGCTGAGCCCTGGGGACACCACTGGTGACTGACCCCAGCTGCAAGTAATTCCATTCACCACCACCACCCTCTGGGCCTGGCCATACAGCCAGACCTTAACCCAGCAAAGCGTACACCTGTCCAAGCCAGGGGCGCCTGTTTCTCCAGGAGAATGTTGTGGGAGACAGTATCAAAGGCTTTGCTGAAGTCCAGGCAGACACATCCACAGCCTTCCCCTAATTCACTAGGCAGGTCACCTGGTCATAAAAGGAGATCAGGTTGGTCAGACAGAACCTGTCTTTCCTAAAGCCCTGCTGGCTGGGCCTGCTCCCCTGGTTTCCTGCATGTGCCGTCGTGTGACCGCACCCAAGATGATCTGTTCCATAACCTTCCTGGGCACTGAGGTCAGGCTGACACGCCTGGAGGTTCTCAGATGTGAGCATCTAAAGTATTTTATAAATAAGCACAGTTAAGAACCACCTACAAGCAATACATGTTTGAGTCATAAAAAGGAAGACATCCTTGGCAAATCAATACTTTTTAAATACAGAAAAGTAAATATAGCTATACTTGCAAGCTTTTAACTAACATAAGCCATCTGTTTGATCAAATAAGAACTGGGAGAACAGTAATAAGCTGCCCTTTTAAGGCTCCCCTCTCTCTCTCTCACCCCCACCCTGCTCCTTTTATTTCAGTTTGCAGGTGTCTGGGAAGTCTTTTTGAGAGGGTGCTTTTTCAAACTTTATTTTTGCTGCTTTTTTAATGTCTTTAATAGAGAACTGCAATATTGGTATTTCTGAATTATTTTGAATGGAAGAAATATACATTATTCTCCTAGAGACATATATAGTTTTGATTTCAAACTAAGTTAACCCTTAATTATGTTTAATCACTCTAACCACAGCAGATGGCTAACTCCAAAAGAGATAATCCCCAAAACAGTCATTAGACAGGATCAGCAATAATTACACTGTAGACCTAATGCATTCTGTGACTAAAAAGCCCATACCAGTTACAGCAGATCCATATCCTTTTTAACCTCAAGTATAAGTGAGACATTTGTTTCATTGGAGTTATTTTGTCAGTCAATAATTATGAACTGCCATGACTGGTTTTTAACCTCTCATACTTGTAAAAGAGAAAAATCATTAAATAAAACTAAGAAGAAAATTACTTTTCAAAATTTTCCTGGTGAAGTGATTTATGTCAGTTCCTCTCTATGCTTTGCCTGAAACTCCAGCTATTTTCCCAGATTTTCCAATGGTGAATAATCACCATTAATGCAACTTCACCCAATGAAAACAGAAAGTAATCTCTCCGTAAAAAGGAAAAAAGAAGGGAAGTATGTGAAGCTTTACACAGAAAAAATGTTGTCTTTTTGGGGGAAAAAATTACTAATGTTTAGTAAATATAGAAACACTAAAAAAAAAAAGAATATTTACTGAAGGAAACAACAATCAAATAATTTTCAAATATATCAAGTTGAAATTTCTTTACAGTCAATCACCTACCTATTCCATGCTCAAAACCTTCATGGAAATGTACCCTAATGCAGAAGAAAAACCCTTTTCTTACTCTTATCCTATCAACATTAGCTGGGATGTGTGAATACTACGAACTATGTTTTGAAGACATCAAAACACTAAACTCATCTCCAAAATTCCAGTTTAACTTCTACATTCCCATGTACTGCTTCCTTATTTCAATTATTACCTCTAACACAGTGGGAAAAAAAGTTGGGTAAAAATACGCCTCAGTTTTTCTCAACAACCAAGTGAAATTTGTAACAACTTTATGATCCCAAACTATGGAGGAGTCCTACAATACTGTGTTCTCTTGCCTTACAGCAAGGTATCTCATTGCATCATAATAATATTGTCAGTCTGACACTAGTTCTCGTGTCAATGAGTGCTCCAATGCCAGAAATATTGCAGGTGATGAAGGGAAGCACATCAGAGGCCCAGAACACACAGTCCAGCACATCACAAATTCAAAATGCAGTGTCCAAAAAGGTCATGCTCAGAAGGTAAACGCAGAGCGTGGCTGCTAGCTCAGAGGTGAATCAGCAGGCCAAGCAGTACCTGTGCGTTCCACACCTTCCACAAGGGCCACAGAACCAGGGAGGAGTGGGTTCAAAATAAGTGGTGTGACAAAAAAAACCCCACAAAACAAGCAAGCACACTGACCAAACCTCAGGTGAGAAGGAAGTGAAGTACCCACAGGAATGGGTGCCGCTCCTTACAGACAGACTATGGTCACCAGAGGCTCCCACAGATGCTCCCTGCTCTGCCAACAAGGCCTGGTCACAAACCTTCCAACACACAGTCTACTACTGCTATGATGTTTTACACACTGATATTTTTAAACTCAAGTAAAAGTGCCTATATACTTAGTGAGATCCACTGTCTCAAATATTGTACAAACCAGAAAAGCCAAGTTAACTGCTACATATTGAAAATTTTGCAGAATGTCACTGCAATTATGTCATTTTCAATAATTTGTACTAAGAACTTTACGTAAAAGTCTCTGGGAAAAAAAGCCACCATAACAAAACTTCTTTTACTAAATCAACAACCGCAATAAAACCTTTTTTTTGTGAATCAAAAGCATGATTGGCTTGTGTTTCAAAGATATCATACAAAGACACTTCTATGCACCAATACACTTAGTACCTCACTGCCAGTTACAGCCTGAGAGGCAGACCGTACATTCCTGTGTCATGTTCTAAATGGGCTTTATAGCCTTCCCCTGGCTCACGCCACCCATATTCAAACGGTGATATGACAACTCATTGTTTATCACATCAGAATCCACAACAGTGAAATCATTCATAAAATCACACAGAGATCACAATTCCGTATGTATTTGTTTTAACAGTCTTTACCCACATAAGGTCACTTACTAAAAGCCACTTCAAAGCAGACCCAACTCTTAAGCTCAATATAACTCAGTCATGACTGGCCTGGTAAAAACAGAAACAGAGAAGGGAATCAGTTGCCATTTTACTCTTTAACGATACGTAGTGGCCATTTTAAATAGTCTCAAGATAAAATAACATTTCAAACAAAGCATCTGTTTTGACTCTATCCAACAGGATAAACTCATCATTAAACAATACATGTAAAATAAATTGCAACTCAAAAACTTATTTTCTCCTATTTTACAAGTAACTGCGTTGCTTTCCATTAGAAATAAACATAACTTTGAATATTTCTGCACTCACACATTTTGTGATTTTCATGATCATGGAAAAGAAAGAATAGTTACAAAAGACAGAGTGCACTATAATTCACTTACTTTACATTCCATGGAGGGAGGAGGGGCACACAGGTCAGGTTAAACTACAATCCTTCATAAACCTCACTTCAGGACAAACCTCAGAATATATTTCTGAAAGCTGCATAATGCTGTGAAAAAAATCTAACCTAACCAATCTGTACCACAAAAAGTGTATGGCCATACTAAATATCCATGGGGCAACACAGCACCACAGAGAGGTACTTAATGTTGAAGTGACCCAAGCCTCCTTAAATGTTTCAAACCCCGAGTAACAAACTAAGAGTCTGGTTTAAACAAATATATAAACAGAATCATGGAATGGTTTGGGTTGGAAGGGACTTTAAAAGCTCATTTTGTTACACATAAACACACCACCACAGGCAGGGACACCTTGTACTGGATGAAGCTGCCCAGAGACCCATCCAACCTGGCATTTAACAGTGCCAGGGATGGGGAGATCACAATCGCTCTGGCCAATCTGTACCAGTGCCTTACCACCCTCAATTTCTTCCTAACACCTAAGCTAAACCTACCCTCCTGAAATAAAATCTATCTGCATTATCTGTTATTCCGTATGAGGTTATCAACATTATACGTCCGTGTTTAGCAGTTACTGCTTTTATAAAGGACACACATCCCTTCACTTATTTTCACTTCTATGCTGGGTTTGGAAAGGAGACATTGACACCATCACCCTCAAAACACAGAAGTAAATGTGTGAGATAAGCTTCTTACACAGATTAACACAATTTCAGTCAGGAATGCTCACCCTGCAAATGCTCACCCTAAGCCACTTCTTACAGCACAGCAAATTTCAGATGACAAGAAAGGAACCATCCCGTAAGTTACTTTTACCAACAGAAAAGCTGTGTAATTCATCCAGCTCAAGAAGAGGAGCAGTCAGGATGCAGATATCAGGGTGGCAATTGTACAGTGCCACTCTGTGCAGACATTAAGGCTTATGGACACTCCGCTCATGGAGTGGAGATGACAGCACTACACATCTGTAGTATTCCAATGCTTCTAAGCAGATTCCAAACAGTAAATAAATGTGGTACCACATAAAACTGATGCAAAGTCTGGACTCTTGTCATAACTGCAGAGACTAAAATAATAGCATCTGAAGAACACTCAAACACAAAGATTCTCTGGCATCAGTCTGGTAAATGCTCCAAAGAGAGACATTCACCAGATTCTGTCATCAAACCAAAACAAAGGATTTATCCTTTTGGAACTGAGGTTTAACAAATCCTTCTGTTCCTAAAAAAAACCCAAAACAAGAAACAAATGGATCACTGCAATATTTTATACTGTCTTGGGATGAATATTTTTATTTTCATGCCTAAAAGTTCAGCTTAAAGACATGTTTCCAGTTTCAATGTAAAAGCCCACTCTTCCATTCCTCTGATTTTTTTTTTTTTTTTAAATATTCTGGTTATGTGACTTCAATAATTTGGGGTTCATTTGCACCAGATTCTAGTACTACTACATCTTCTAAAGAAGCAAGACTTCAATTTGTGAGGGCACAAATTGAAGCAATATCACTTCAATTTGTGAGGGCACTGAGCAAACTATCTACAACTACCTCTATAACTTTAAAATTACGAAGTATTATTCAATCTTTGCACACTGATAATCAATACAACATTTTTTAAATACATAGCGAAAATTCTTGCTTAGGGTGGTTCTGACCCACCCTAAGAACAGAAACCCTAAGAATATAAATCCTATGCAACAGAAGTTCAAAAATCAGTAAAACAACTGGGACAGCTGAAGTCAATGCCTTTTTTTCCTGTGCTTTTTCGAAACCTGAATTTCAATCTGTCAGAGGCAAATTTTCTGCTTTTCAGGTGGTATTGTGCGACTCAGAAACTTAGCTCCTGTTTAGCCATTGTATAGTACACCTCTACCCATAGTTCAAAAGCCAGTCTTGATCTCTAGCTCAAGATTGAGGCTTAGCTCCAATTACAGGCACTACCAGAGCTGGAGAAAACACCTAGCGAGGGGGAGTGCCCTGCTGAACCTCTGACAGCAAAAGCTGCCACAGGCTTGTCTAGGCATCATTAAAATTCAACAGTACTTGTGCCAAACATGCTTTTTAGTACTTCTATATTTGAATCTTGCCTAACTTTGCCAAATAATAACAGAAGGCATTAAACCAAGGCATTAAACCAATATTTAACTTTGTGAAGCCTAAAGTATCTGCTCTAATATATATACGTACAAGAACTCTCCAAAGGAATCACAACAAACAATGTGTTTTTCCTACTTGGTATTATTTTGCTTTATGCTAGGAAAAATAACAAAGAAATTACTGCATAAAGAAAACTTTAGTTAATCTTTAAAAACATGATCTAAAGAAAAATTAACCTGGGGAAGAAATAACTACAAATCTAGTATCTGTCTGGGTGTATGAAAGCCATGTGTGTCAAAGTAACGAGTCCAGAACAAGTCCATGGGCACTGCCCAGTAAAAAACGAGATGCTGAAAAAAGGGTTCTTTTACCCTGAAGTCCTGAACTTACACTCCACATATACTCTAACAAGTAAGCAGGGGCAAGGATGGTAGGCAAATGGACCATTCCTAACAAATGGTCTAGAGATTTTTTGGGGTTTTTTTTGTTTGTTGGGAGTTTTTCATCCTAACAATTAAAGTTATCATTCTAGTCCTTCAAATATTGCTAAAAACTATGACCACCAACATACTCTGATGAGAAATGAATTATGGGTACCAAGTCAGAGTTGCAGAAAAGCATTCAGGAGAAACAAATCTTTTTAATGTGTTCCTGTACCAGCCTCAGGCTTTGCAATGGGTCCTGATTTTGTTTTAGAATAGCATCAAACTTCAGTCTCATTATTCTAACACTAATATCATTTTATGTTTAAGCAAAAGAGAAAAACCCAAACACCTAAATTGTACATTAGGTTCTCCAATGCCAGCAAAAACTAGTTTTAGCCCATGGGAGAGCGAAGAAGTCTATCAGCCTCTCACACCACTGACTGAGTTCTGGCACCTTGACTAAAAAACTTATCACTGAGGAATGCTAATTCCTCAGTTTTGAACTCCTAAAAGCATCCTGCGGTGTCATCTAGCAGGAATGTAATAGTTCCCACTAATAGGCTGAGATGCAGATAAATGGTTTCCACATTTTCATGCAGTCACACTCTCATGGTTCTTTGGAATCCCAGAACCAGTTCTTGAAGGAAGAGTTACGTGCCATAACAGCCACTGTTTTGAGTCAGCTTCACCACTGGCATCCATTGCCTTTTCCAAAATATCTTTCTTAGGTTATTTGCTCATTGTTTCTTCTTTTCTAGTTGGAAAGACATGATTTATTTAAAACCTGAGACGTTTAAGCAAAACAAAACCCCCAGAAAACAACAACAGAGTCCACTCAAGTTTAGGTAAACAGAATAACTAGAAGGAAAAATAATGGGGTCTTAAGACATAAAATTAAGCCTTAACAGAACCCACAGCAGGTATTACGGTGTCAGAAGACTATTCTGGCGGACTCCATCCACAACACTATTTTTACAAACCAAGCAGATGCAAATCTAACATCTTGATGTTATTTACAAACCTGAAATAAGTGCCTAGACACAAAAAACCCTGCCAGATCGCAATTTTATTTCCATAAACTGGAAAGAAAGAAGATATTAAGCCATCCATACTTCCATCTTCAAAACAAAAGTACTGTATCTAGATATTAAGTTCTAACAGAGCCACATGCTAAACATTACATTTTCCTATATGATTAAAGAACACTGGTTAAAGTACACGAGTTCACTTTTGCTGTACACCATGTGTTGTTTTCTTGCAAAGCTTGAAAACCCTTTAAAGATTAACAGTGATACCCATTGCAAATAAGCCATTCTTTAAAATTTTGAAGGCACTCTGCAAAGGCAAGCAGTCAATGATGGTCATATCTGACAGATAAAGCTGGGGCTCTTTTATGGGGTGTGGGAACAAGAAGCCTAAGCAGTCCCAACTCCTACCCAGCACTCAATTCAAGAGTTCCACAGGGACCTATGGCTGGGCCCAGGGTTAACATCTGCCCTTCCCTGCACAGCAAAAACAGCTATATCTTTTGGCCACCGCTGCCTCCCACACTTCCTTCACCCAGGCAGCCCAGGCAATGCAGCTCCTGCAGCTCCCATCAGGGCTGTTCTACCTGCTCTGCAGGAGTAAGTTCTGTAAATGAAGCTGAAGCTTGAGCCAACAAGGTCAGCTGTGACGCACCAAGCTTTAAGAGTCTCTTCAGAGGTAGAATATGCAAAAAGATTACAAATAGCAAGGGAAACTTTTTTAAAACACCCAGACTGTAGGACATTGGAAAGAACGGAGCAGGGGTCCAAGATGATGGCTGGACAGCAAGGAAGAAGCCTGCTGGAAGACAATATACATGTTTTGCCAGTCCCCAGACCAGGACATTTCATAGACATAGTCAATATTAAGCACTACTGAAATTATCTGAAATATCATATTATATAAATTTTATCTATTAACAGCAGCAATTCAGTATTTTGTTAAAAAAAATAAATCAATAGAATCTTGTTTTGTAAGAGACATTAGGATAGAATGGTACTCCAGGTCACTGGGCCTCCAAATTAAATACCAGTATTAAAGGGCTTGTAAGGGAGGCAGCGTTTGTACAAAACCTGTGGCTATCCTGTGAATCCTTTATCTTTCAGTCAGTGTTCTCAAGATGAAAAGGTCATAGTTTCAGAGAGAACGGCACTCATTCCTCAGCAATCCTCAGAAAACAGCACAAGTATTTTGGGGAAAAAACAGTTCAAATCAATGGCTTCCAAATACCAGGTCTTCACCACCCCACAAGAAGAGAACCCTTTAAAAAAGTAATATACGTTGAATCCCTCTTCCTTTCTTCCCCATGGCATTTTTCCTGCCTTGTTCTCCTTAAAATAGACCTGCATCTACATGCTGAAGCCACTCCGTTGTCCACACCCTTTTCTCTATAGCTAACAACTCATATGAACTAATAGGTCAAGCACGTCCAAAAATGCATCTACCTCGAGCTGGAGGAACACTGTTCTTTACCTACTTCTTTTTCTCACAAAGTGAACAAAAGAGATTTCTCATATATGCTGTCTACTTCACAAGTTTTTAAATAACAGCTGTTTAATTTAATGTCTTTTTTACTCATCGATTATAAAAACATCTCTTTTAACTGAATCATACTTTTTCTTCATGTTTCATTTTGGTTCCAGTTTCATAGTGGATATGTTCTGTCACTAAATGAAATTGTACATCCTTTTACTTCCATGTAAAATACAATAATAGAAAAAGCAGACTTTTGAAGAGCAAAAATTATTTTGGTTAGGAATTCACGACAAGGTTTTTCATAATCTAGTTTATAAAAGGAGAAAAAAAGTCTTTGGTACCAAGAACACAGTATTATTTTATTATTAATTTAAATCAGAACTGCAAAATTTAATTTAGCACTTTTCTAAACGTCCACAAAATGAGCAAGAACACAAACTGGTAATATCTATACTACAGAATGTCAGTAACATTCATTGTGGTATGTACAGCACAACTGCAAATGCTACGCCATTTGTACTAGCGCAACACAAGACCAACCTTAAGAAGAGCAAAATCATTGTAGACCCATGTAGCAAGCCAGGTAAGATCACAAACACTCTGTAACCATTGTTTGACAACATGAAATCTGTTAAGACTGATAGTCTTGAGAAAAATAAGACCACACCTGTGTACTGAGTGATAGCTCACACTCACCCGGTCCCCAGCAGCAAGAGCCAAGAAATTACTTGAAGTAAAAATAACACATCAACTCTAATAAAGATAGAAACAGCACTTACACGATCATATAAGAAAGGCTGACAAAAAGGCTGTTTTGTTAGACAGGAGAACAGTTCTGGAAGTGATAAAAATATTATGAAAACACCAATACTTTAGAATTTGTGTGAAACACACATTCTGTGTCACTGCATTTGTCCAGTGAGTATTAATCAGAATTTTTCATAAAGTTAATACTAGTTTGCTGAAACCTAAACAGACTTCAGCGGTTTGGGGTTTTTTAATCTCATGAAAATCAGGTTTTTTCCTTATCACTGCTGCCAGATAAGCATTATAAGAAGCAGTAGTTGTCTGGGAATTTAAAAAAAAAAAAAAAGCTACTTTATATATTCTTTTTGTATTCTTCATTCTGTAAACATTTCAAACTTAACACAGGGAAGGCCGGGAGGGGCAGGTGGGGGGGGGAGGGAGGAGGGGGAAGGAGGGGGAAGGAAGTACAGAAGAAAAGCACTGAACACTTGGCATTACAGGAGAATAGATAAAGAACACGAACAGCTTACTGTGGAGAGGGGTTTAATCAGGAAGTAGCCATTATCCTGTCGCTACAGAGCAGTGACAGCACTCCAAAACAAGCCGAGGGTTTGGTCTTGGAGGTTTTTGTTGTTTGCTTTCTTTTTCAGTCAAGAAGGAAGAAAGCACACATGCTATCATGTCCGAGTTTGCTGAGCCCAAAGGTCGCCAGATGCCTATTGTCAAAAGCTATCCTGAAAATGAAATCCAAGCAAGCATTGACAAAGCTGTATTTAAGGAAGCATCTAAAATCTACCACAAGCTCCCTCTGTGTTACACACAAAACATGGCTGTCTTATTCAGAGATTAGCAATTATTGTAATGAGATACTGTCAGTGAGGGTCAAACAGCGCTTCCTGCAGTTTACACATCTTGATTTCCTGGTAAACAAACTGAAAGGCAGGTGGAGCACTTGGATCACCAGTAACACAGCTGCTCACAGACCAAAACCAGCTCAGGTGAAGTATGCAGCTTTATCTGTACTTTAATTACATGAGGGGAAAAGGTAGAAGAAGAACATGAAACCAACTGAACTATAAAGGAAAATTTTCCCACAGTGTTACGTAAGCATCAGTGCCAGGCTGTATTGTTTTCTCGTTTATGCCAAGCCCAAGGAAAATACCTCTATTTTAATGTAAATTATGCATTTGCACACACACACACACACACACACACACACACACACACACACACGTACATACATTCTCTCTCCAGAACTAACTGCTCCCCAAGTTGTTTTGGTATGTAAAAGAAAGTTTGCTATGAAACTACCCTGAAACAACCCTGGAAAAATGTGAAACTAAGAAAAACAAACTCTAATCCCTGCATGTGAATTTAAGCACAATTAAATCTACTAACTATGCAGAAATAATAAAAATTAATTAACACAATTTTAAAAGAAAAAAAAATTCAAATTACTTTTCTTTAAACTGCCAAAAACTTTTCCTCCACAAATCAAATAATCGCATATGGACTAAATACATGGCAGTGATTCAGTGAGAAGAGATTACAGGTTGTCCCCTACCTTTCATCATTCCAAAAACTAATTTCCACAAGCTTCAGTTTAAAAACTGTGGTGGAACTGAAGAGGGTCCTAGGTTACTATGAAAATTAAAAGGGAAAAAAAAGACAAAGCAACCCTCAACAAATAAATAAGAACACTCCCTACCCAAAAAAAACCCTTAACTAACAGAATTAAAAGCTCACTTCTCCTAAGCAACTAGAATAAAGTATTTGGTCCAAAAACAGAACACAGAATTTCTGCAAGAGATCAATATAGTTAACTTATTGGACAATCTTTTGATACAAGTGAAACCGCTACAGTGACCTAAAATAACAGCACAAGGGCCTGAACCATAACACATAATCCAAGAAAAATCATTTGTATGGGAGTAGAGAGATGCAAAGGTGTTGGGGGGCAGTAGATCAATCAACGAATTTTTCCTCTCCCAGAAATTCAGCAGCATCAAAGACAACCTGGGGAACACACCAAAATAACATGGCTGAAAAAAAAAATCAAGAAACAAGACACCAAAAAAGTTTCTAATAACAATGTTAGAAACACTTGGCAGCCATTTTTCACAATTACGAAAGAAAAAAAGGAAACTCATTAAAAAAATACAGAAAGCATTACTGGAAAGATCATGAAATATGAAGGGGTTCATCTGTATCAGCAAACACTGACAGTGAAAATGCAGCCTCTGCCAATGAAGGAGTGATTCTGTCCTCACAATCTCCCAAACAACCAAAGATACATTAAGAGGGATCTCTGCAATCAAAACAACACACCAAGAAGAATTTTGTAGGCTATGATTGTTACAGACATAACAAGTGCAGCCACAATTTCCTCATCAGACACTTGCACATTAACTCATTGCCTTAAGTTAAACTACACCAAAACTTCAGCATTTCATTCACACGATTTTTTGTTTCCTGTCTTACAAAAAAGTAGTTCTGTCAAACCATGTGCAGGTTTTCTGAACAGAAGAATTCCAAACCACCAAATGAGAAAAGCCTTTGCAAAAACAAAGACTATCAGCAGCACTCTTCACAGTAGTCTTTAAATAGTTTTAAAAAGCAATATAAGTTGTATTTAATTTGGGTAGATGCTACTAGTATCACTACAAACAAGCTTTCACTGCAAGATTTAGGAGACCATGATCTGAATCCTCAATCTACTAATATCAGAAATTTGCATGCTAAAATACAGCCACAATTAATTTGGTTCTTGCATGACTCGAGGAGAATCACGTAGAATAGTTCCACTTGTTAAAATAATAGCTCATGAACAATGATTTTTCTAAAACTGTTTCAATCAATATTGCTCATAATGTGAAAAATACTTAGTGTGGGACAGCTGTTTAGCACTGACATAGCAATGAAGGAGAGAAAACACAAACATGCCACTGGAAGCAGCAAAACAGAAAGTCCATACTTATTTTACAAACCCAAGGCTCAATCAGACCTTAGTCCAGTAACAGTCAGTGAAACATTAAAAGCACAGATCTGGTTTCTATCACTGTAGCTCTCAGAGAAGCTAAATATACTGAACTACAACCCACTGCCTCCATGTTAGTCAGCAAGAGAGTAACAAAGATTCAGCAATTGTTCTCAGACAGAAGTTTTACAGGCTACCAAAACACTGGTGGTCAAACAACTCAGCTTCATGAAGAAAATTAAGTTTATAAAACTGACCTAATATGATATAATAAATCAACTACTCCAGCTGTATCTCAAATACTCATCAGCCCCTGCCCTCACAAAATGGCATGGCCTCAAAATGTGGAGTTACTGTCTTTGTGAGATTTCCTTTTCTTAACAGTATCACTTTCTATATAGCAAATTCTAAGTATAAATACGGGTATTGAATACAACTCTAGCTATGGGTATGATTAGGTAAACTACGTAAGTGAAAAAAAATCTTTACAAAACAATACATATGATAACATTAAGTAAAATATTGAGGGCTCCTCCACTGAGATTTCAAACACTGCTCATGGCTATTAAATCTATGGTCATAAAGAAACTACAAAATCCTGAAAACTTCACCTACTAGATTTCAGTCTATCTAGAACTACCTATAATCATTGAGGTAGCTCAATTCCACACATTTTGATTTAGAACGTCTCAGTTTACCCTGTGATAAAGAAATATAAAAGCAGTTAAGCCATGAATGTTGCTTACGCACACTTGTGAAGAGCAGGTAATCCCTATGGAATCTGCAGTGAATGCTAACAAAGCCAGAGATCTACATTTCGCATCATAACTTGATCCAACTTCAAGATTGGTGCAAAAACCACGTTATTTCATAGCAGAAATACTTGCTCAAAATAGCGAACACTTATGAATACAGGCCCAATACCTGAATCCAGCGTCATCTGTGAACACAACCTGCATCAATGGTGTTGGAGAGCATAAACTTCCTGCAGTTTATTAAATCAATATGCTTATTTATAAAAGTTTCAGAGTCAGTATTAAGTCTACCTTTTGCTTCTAGCTATTCTAGCTGGAATACTCTGACACTAACTGCGTGGACCAATAAGGAGGACACAAAAGGTATAATTCACTACTTAAGGAATAACAGCGATTCTAAATAATCTTTTTATTCAAGAAAAATCTAACAAGCTAATAGAAGTGACCTCCAACTAAACTACAAAAGACTGGCAGGAGGACAGAGGCGTCCACAAAGGATAGGCCCAACAACCATCTTTCTTCCCCTCATTCAGCCTGAAACAGAAGTCTCAACCACCATTTACTCCTCAGAGACCTTCATGCAATGGCATATCAAACCAAGTCCTACTTGCATCCCTGTAAATTCAGACTCTGACAACATTTACAAGACTCGGTACCGTTTTTTCCCTTACATATGCTACTGTATGGAGCCCACTCTTGAGTTCCACTCTTACACTGAGTACCATAAGTACTCATTGGATTGGTCTTAAGTTTGGTCCCCAAACTGAAAACAAAGATGCATCACAAGAGACAGATTACTTCAGATAGCTTCTCATCGCCAAAAACAACTACATCAACCCATCAGCTTGTTAAAACCCATCAGCTGACAGTAGGGAATCTGCATCCTTACATTGGTTATATCCCTTACCAAAGCCAAGGGAAAGAGGTGTCCTTTCCCAAGGAGAAGAGAGGCAACAATCCTCCCTTTGTTCTACCTCCTACATATCCCAGTCACATTTATGGGTCATACTGCTCATAATTTGGCTTTATTTTAAAGGCCCTTTGGTCCTCATTGAATTGTTTATAAAATGCATAAACGCTGCATATGTCAATTTGATGCTGAAACAGTATCTTGGATTTGAAATGAACACAGTAGCTACCAGTGAACCATCACTCAGAAAGAGCCCTATTCTACTCTTATTATATATATCTCTACCAAACCTGTACAATTCTGTAAAGTGCAGAATTGTTTCAGTACACATAAGAAGTCACACAAAATCTCAGAAAACTAGCTTATTCTTTGCATTACTTCAGTGCCCAAAGTCATTCTTCATGCAAGCTCGTTACCTAAAGCTCATCACAGAACTACAAAAAATCCCAAACTATCACTCACTTAGTAGAATTTCAAACATTTGTCACTAGATTTCAACCCCACAAAATATATATATATGGAATAAATATTCAAAGAGCACAGAAAAAAAACCTGAAATTCAGTACATTTTCATTTTCCTGTATCAAAGCCTTCTCATATACTCCTTTTCATTTTTAGCATTTTGGTTATCAAAATGTCTTAGCATTACTAAATGGTTTTAACTAGCAACTTGGAAAAAATAAATTAAAAAAACCCCAAAGTAAACCATATCAGGATGCCAAGGAACACACTGTCCTAGGTACCAAATAATGTAATTTCATAATAAAGTTGATATATCTTACCATAAAGTTTTACTAATATTTTTCAGTATAATCTATAAAAATTTAGTCATTTGAGTTTTATGAGATTTGACACCAAGATGAGGTTTATTTCCATGTACTGCATACATTACTATCATCCTTTTTAAAAAGCATCACAGAAACCAATACTCTTAATTTTCTTTACATATATGTACTTGGGGGGATAAATTCAGTATTAACTGCTATTTGGTCAAATAAGATTTTGGAGAAAAGATCACATAAGTAGAGAAATGCACATAGAAGGAGCGTTAAACTGCTATTTTCCATAAAAATAACTGTTCATTTATCACATTATTGGAAATGTGAAAATAAATTATTTTGAAACTATAACAATATTTCAGAAGTTTTTAAAGCTTGGAACAACAATAAAAATATTCTTTATCTATCATCAAAGTACACATACACACACAGACACTCTGAGAATACAATATTCATTTTGCTGCAGAAGAACAGACATTGCATAACAATGAGATTTGCTAATGAAATCAGCCATCAACCTGGAATACATTTGTATTAAACCAAGACCTCAGTGTCATTTTCTTTTTGCATCATTTGTTCTCTCATTTTTCGACCTTTCAAGTATTCTATCCTCCTGGTTTCAGTGCTTCAAGTACTACAGCAATACTGCAAAATATTTTATCACTGCATGTACAACACTTTTTATTTCACAAAATTTTATTTTACAAAATTTCTTTCTCTGCTTACTACTAAATGTAGATTCTAATTGCATAGCTTCTATCAGTATTGTGAAGGTAGTCTTGAAAGAAATATCAACGGGTACTATAGAAACAAAGGAGTTTTATTTCCTTTGTAAAACTGCAGGAATCTCTAATAAAAACTGGCTGTCACTTGGAACAAACTATACTTTCATAGCTCAAGCTGCACGCCCCTTAATACAAGAATTTAACAGAACACCACATTTTAGAAAAATACCCTCTGTATTTATCTAATGATTAAACAGGACAGAATTTAGCATCATTACATGAATACAGGTGTATTTTCTTTGCCTGAACATGCAAGACCATAATGAAAAAAAGTAAAACAATCCAGCAAGATCAGTGACAGTATGTTAAAGTATGCACCATATATAACAGCTACATAAAACACTTTACTGAAAAAGAGATGAATACAGAATGCAATTATTTATTCTACTACTCAGAGGTGAGCATAAAAAATTACAAAGGTTATTTTAAATGACATTTTTCTCTCATTATACTAGTATCATATTTTGGTTTTATAAGTTATATGCTGTCTTATATATATGCTCATAGGTAAAAAGCAACCTGTTTGCATCTCTAGCTCCAAAAGTATTAAACCTATGTTTTGAAATCACCCCAAAACTATTGAAACTAGAATACACCACACTATTTTTTTCTACTGGTCTCATTTTACAGATTTTTTTTTTCAACTGAATTAATACAAATAACACATTGTGACCATATGGTACTATCAAGTGAGTATTATTGCTGATAAGCTTCAAAATCATACCAAAACCTAATACAGAACAATAGGGAACAAATGGTTGTGGACCTGTTCGGTAGGGTTGGCGCTTTTTTTTGCAGAAGCGGTTGAGAGAGGGGGGTCACACATTATATCGTGCTTGCTTGGGTAGGCATGAGTGTTTTTCTCTTTTATTTTTTTTTTTTTCTTTTTTTTTTTTGTTTTTAATTAACACTACAAAACCCTAACTCCATGAAAAAGAAAGGGCAAATAATTACTTACTCTAGTGTATAAAAATTGCTCACAACTCTCATGGAATAAATGGAAGCAATTTGTAAAATTCATTTTATCTGGGGGATGTAATAAAGCCATTCAGTTATTCTATAGTTACAACAGTCATCCCAACATGAAAAAAGTCCGAAAGGCATAAAAGAACACCGAAGAAATAGAGGAGAAAAATAATTACATGTCAAAATATGGACTTAAGCATCCCTGGAGCCAGTTGTATCAAATGGTCTCTATACAGCCCGGGAATACCATCAAGATACTGGACATAATGAACTAGGTAAGTAACTGAAAGCACAAAAATTTCTATAAACTGTCTTCATATGTGCTCTACTGCTAAGTTAACAAGCACCTATGTCATTAAGAGCCTTTGAAAGCTGAAGGCATAAAACACAGGGGCTCATTTTTTCTTCCATTTTCCTCAGTTTTAAAGGTATCTGGCTACAGGATACAAACATCCAGTCATATGCCATATGAGGAGGTCGTACTCTGATTAATGCATTACCACATCCTAATAAAAAGATGTATGAAGATTATCACACGCTATCAAAAATGCTTCTTTCAATTATGAAGCATTTGTCCTTCTGCAATAAAGCCATCCACATTAGATCTCACAATGACTGAAGCTGAAGAGATACAGGAGGCATGTTTAATTTATACACAAGGACTCTATGACCTCTAGGCTCTGAAATAAAAAAGCTCTAATGCAACAACCCTGACCCTTGAAAGTGATAGGTTGTTTTCTTCTGTGATTGCTTCCTGCAACTCTAACAACTGTCAAGTAGGCTAAAGAGTATGGCTGGCAGATGATAGCTGAGAAAAGCTTGCACTTCTAATGACTTACTGCCATGTGGTATAGATCAACAGTCCAATTGAGCATCTTCTACAAGATCTTAAAGGCTCTTGAAGACACATATTACAGCAACTGACATCACTGGTTTTATTAGTGATCAGTCTAGTGGATATAGAATCTAAGAATATAGAAAACTGTTAAATGATACAGTCTTAATTCAAATGAGAATGACAAAATGTACAAATTTACTGTACATATGAAATATGCGATTCTGGTACTTCACTGTTGACACTGGGCAATCATGCCTATACCTTAAGCACACAACATAAAACTTCACAACTCACACAACTTGGCATAAATTTCATAGGCATGAGAACACAGAAACCAGTTATTCTACTAATGAAAGTGAACACTTATTTTTAAAGTATAGACATGAATAGAGATGAAACTGCATCAACACCACACAAAATAAGATAATGCCAGGTGCGTGCTAAAACATACTTGAATTTCTATCAATAAGAAAAAGCATTAATCCAGAAATTAATTTATTCATATTTATTCCCTCTGAACTCCGAAGAGGAAGCTACTTCTGTAGTCTAAAATTCTGTATTTAGCTGCAATAAACCACAGATATAGATGCTCAGAGTATGAGCATATTTCAAACTTTAACACTGTCCACTTTATAGTGCTTCAAATATTCCAGAGAATATTCATAAACATATACATGTTGACACACACATATACATATCCAGTCTGCATATACAGGTTTTGTGTTGCGCTTTACTCGTAGTCATACGCATGCACACTAACACCTACACTTTCAGCATTACACAGTACTTAGATAAACACTATTACTGGCACTTTAATGCAGAAATTGTAAGCATCCTTCAAAGCTTACTTTTAAATACCTAGCAATAAAGCAGGCTTATACTTTTTTCACAATGAAATACTACAAATTGTACTGAATTACAATGACTATCATTTATCTACTTTTAGGGAATAAAACTAGAGGACAATTTATTAACACACAGAAGGAAGTCCTGAACACTGGAAGGTCACAGGCTATGTGCTGAGCTGCTAAGCAAAAGTGTCTATGATGCTGCAGAGCTGCCATTTTTCTTCCTTGACAAAGCCTCCATCTGCCACAGAGCCATTTACAGCCTCAGAGTCAGAATATCAATGATTTCCAACCATTCCGCAAGTCTGCTTTCACCTTGACATCACCTCTGTAAAATATCTAAAGCAGATAATACATACAACCCTCAACTATCTCTAAGCAAATGCTTTATTCAACTGATATGCATTTAAGCTGTACTCTAATACACCATTTCTTTACTTCCTCTGAATTGTGCAAGTATATGAAAACTCTAATTTGTACATCCTTTTCCCTGTTGTGTTTGCCTTAAAGAAATTACTTTTGAAAAACCTAAAAAGAAAACCTTTGACTATTGACAAAACATGTAAAAATAAGTTAGAAAACATCTGTATTTACATAATGTACACACACACCATCACAATTTACTTTATTCTTTCCCTTATAAACAAAACACGCCTGGTAAGATACTTACTACACAGAATAAACTACCACAGCCCTGCCGAAACCAGCAAAACCACTTTCAGCTCTTGATGTATACACAATCTGATTTTTTCTTAAAAATCCAGACTGGAGATAGGTCAGAAGAAGAAAGAAAATCTTGACTTACTGGAAGAATACCTAATGAATTAGGTCCTCAGACAAAACAGATTATACCTGGATCAATAAAACTAATCAGGTACACATATACACACACACACACACACATATATATACTGATAAACATTAACATATATATACACACACACGTACATGCACACATATGCTCCCTGTCAAGTATAAGAATACACACTCCATCAAGCTCATTATAACATGACTTTAATGAAGACATTCATAGATAGCAACTTCTGGAGTCTCGAAATGCAGATGAATGCCGGTACTCTAGACCAATTTTAAAACAAGCGAAGTTGCAGCTTGATTTCATAGTGAAAATGGACCACAGAAGAAACAATTTTGTATTACAAATATGTATGTAATTGCATATGATAGCCAGAACTTCAGCTACTGCCATAGAAACCCTCAAGATGCAAAGTATACAGGAGCAAAATATTTGAGCACTAGATGAAGCTTTCAAGCATCTTTATGAAAAAAATTACTTCATAACACTTGTAAAGTACCTATTTTACAATCTCAACTTTTGAATAATCAAATGTAAAATTATCAATGGTAGTCTGAGTAAACAGCAAAAAAAAAAACCCACATACAATACGCCTCCCTCCTTGAACTAATAGCCCTTACAAAGACCAGACTTTTTGGAGCTTTCCTTGTGTGAATTAGTCAAGTTCTATTAAAACAAGCTTTCTAGTTGAAACAGGGACACAGTACTCAAGATGAGTCACCGGCAAGAAAATTCCTGAAGACTTAGATTGAAAGAGTAAGGTGGCAACAATTTATATGTGGAAAAATATCTTTTCAATAGTCAACTAGAAATGTCTTCTTAACCTGAACATCTAAATTTCAGAGCTACTGTATAATAAGACTCTGAATTTAGTAAGAAAAAATATTTCTCATTTCCCATAAGTGGGCAGAGCTTTAATTTTAAATGCTAAGAACATTTCCTTCAGTAAGAAAGCCAAAGCAAACAAAGTGAAAACTCTAATCTAATCATATGTACTAGGAAAGATTTCTGAACTTTTAAACTTTTGAAGGAACTGTAAACAACAAAAACACTGTCTTGTGCAAATGGCATGTTGCTATTGCAAAGATAAATCAGCTGGTCTAAACAACACGGTGATACTACCAAAAAATGAATTTACATCTGAGTTCCTCCAGTTGTCATCTGTACAGCAAAGTTTAACAAACCCCTTATTCCTCCTAACAGTGGATTTACAACACTAATTTAGAATCTGTCCCTCAGCAGATAACCATTATTACATCTGGTTTGCAGCAGAAGCATTAACAAAGTTGGGAGTAAGTCTTACAGAAACTCTCAGTAAAGGGCCTTTGTGCTTTGTTTTGTTTTTTTAACTGCCTTCCTATTATAACTTACAACACATCAAATGTAGACTATTAGTTTAAAAGAAAACAAAATAAAAAATAGGTGTTCCACAGAGAAATATGCAGTTCATTAATTCTTTCCTTAATCCGTCCTTTTGTAATTTTACTTTTGTAATTTTAGTTGCTCAACCTAGCATGTTGTTTTACCCAATAAAGGCATCTAAATACATACAAGGATATACAAGTACATACACACTAACCATATTTGCAGACAACATACAGCAATAAACTACTTCCAATTTTTTAATAAGATGATTTTCTAAAAATAATTACATAGAAACAAGTAGAAAAAAGGCACAATTGCCCATTTACGCTCAATATAATTACTGCAAGCATATAAAACTGTTACAATCATCTTTAGTTTCTTTGTCAATGTTAATTGTTAGTATACTAAAGTGAAGACGTAATTAAATCTCCAGGTGTTACACACGTATGAAGAAAGCAAATTCTCATGTTCTGTGGGGGATGGCATGTTTTAGAAGCTTTTAAATTTTTTCTGAGCTTGCTAAGTGTATATCCACCTACACAGTTAAAAAAACCCCTAAGTGCTACTTTTCAAACATTATTACCACAAACCATGAACAGCCTCCTTTTCTAGTCTCAGAATGCTTCTGTTTAGAAGGGACCATAAAGCCCATCTCATCCCACCCCAGCCATGGCAGGGGCACCTTCCCCTGTCCCAGGTGCTCCCAGCCCTGTCCAGCCTGGCCTTGGGCACTGCCAGGGATCCAGGGGCAGCCCCAGCTGCTCTGGGCACCTGTGCCAGGGCCTGCCCACCCTCACAGCCAGGAATTCCTAATTCCCAATCTCCCACCCATCCCTGCCCTCTGGCAGTGGAAGCCATTCCCTGTGTCCTGTCCCTCCATCCTTTGTCCCCAGTCGCTCTCTGGAGTCCCTTGAGGCACTGGCAGGGCTCTGAGCTCTCCCTGGATCCTTCTCCTCTCCAGGTGAACACACCCAGCTCTCCCAGCCTGGCTCCCGAGCAGAAGGGCTCCAGCTCTTAGATCACTGTTGTGGCCTCCTCTAGACCTACTTTAGCAGTTCCACATCTTCCTTGTTCTGTAGGCACCAGAATTGTTTTGGGGGGAATATAAAAATAGAGATACCATTTCCATAACCAAATGGACATTTCCAGGAATTCTCTGCATCTTTTTGAGTAATTACATGATGTAAAAAGGCAAATACAGCCATGTATGTAGATGCTTATGTTAACTTTTGATGAGAAGGGGAACAGTTGTGGAGAAGGAGCTATACCAATACCAATTCAAACTGCCATAAAACCATAAAACTACTTCTATTAACCTGAAATCACCAAATTTTTCTTCTCTATTTCCTCCTTACTTCTCTGCTAAGTGTGTTCCAACTTGTTATCAACAGTTTCTCATTAGCTGCCCAGACTTATCAAATTTCACTTCCGGTTCAATAATCCCGGTTTTTGTTAATTTTCTTTTATCCTGAGACATAGAAGCTGCAAGTGATAAAGCAGATGGTTTTATTAAAATAAAATGAAAACTGTTTGCCTAACTTGCTTGTTTCTGCAAGTCTTCTTTTACTTAGCTGCAAACAGGCTATTATTTATCTACATTTAGATTTCAAGTAAGGGTTTTTCTTGGCAATTTGCTTTCATATTTTAAACTGGAATACATGAAATCTTTCATGGGTCTGACTCACACTCATTTTTTGGGGATGTTTGCTTTCACGCTCATAGCCGCCAATTCCAAGTAGGCCACTGAATACTTTGTTACTGTGAAAAGAAAATGGGTAGTTTTCCAAACCTGTTAAATCCCTACTTAAATTTTCTGTAGGACACTTGATTTCTGAATCTTCTAACATGTTGCTCTTCTTTGCTCTTTTTTTTCCCCCTCTGCCCTCCCCTCCAAAAAACTGGGGAAAAAATCCTTAAGTGTAGATCTCACCTATGAAGATGCTTCTGCTCATCACCACACTCACCCCAACACCAGTACTCCTGTAATGGCAACATCTCTCAAAAACATGACATTAACCTTGTCTTGACAATTTTTGCAAGAGGCCTCTCTTCATAATTTCCTAACTTTACTCCAGAAAATTTTGCTCAGCCCTCTGCTGAGCTGATCTTTTACTCTGAACTCTTTTTTTTTTTATTACAGCCATTAATAACTTGTTTAGTTATAACCATATAGAAAAACTTTTGAAAGTATTATCTGCATAACTTTCAGGTACTGTGTCAACATTCTAAATTAGCTGTTTCCCCAAATTAACTGGGACTGTTAGAATTCACCACTGCTGCCTTTTGTAACAAAAAAAAGAGCCACAATTAGGAATTAAAAGAATTTTGTATTTGGGGAGTAGAAATTAGTATCCACAAGAACTTCCTATCTAAAATGGCATCACTGTAACATGAAAAATAAAAATGAAAAAATCCCACCAAACAAACAGAGCAACCACCAACACCATAACTGACAACACAGAAGGAATTATTACTTGCCATTTTTCCCAATCTTTTCAAGCTCTCCCTTCGCCGACTTATTTGTTAGAACCCAAGGCACACTGAAGTGCCATTTCTTTCTTTGGATGCAAGGGTTATTATTGCTTCATAGCAAAGAGAGTATGTCCTGTAAGCTAAAGAACTGACTGTACTCACAAAAATGTTAGACATTATTAAGGATACATTTTTTATTATTATGCAGAGATTTGATATTTTTCATGTCTCAGAAAATAATTAAGCATGGTTAGACAAACACACAAAGAAAATAAACTGCCACACTGAGTTAGTACTAACAGCCAGCATCAAAATGAAGTTTGTTGAAAGAAAGATATCTACACCTGACTATTGTTTCTCTTTTATTGTTTAATGCCTACAAGAAAACTCATCCAAAAGCATAAATCTTTCTATAAATTCCTCCTGTTCTTCTCCAACTGCATACATAAAGGGAGGAAATTCATACATATCAACTTGACCATTTACGAAGCATTTTTCTCATTTTCCTGAGTAAGGCACTCTTTTCTTCAGCATTCATCCTGATGGCTCCACAAAATAACAGCGGTCAGCGGCTGCCAGCAGCAGTTCTCATTCCATGCCTGGAGGTTTTTCCATTACAGGAGAAACTGTCCCACAGAGTAGGACTTGCTGCCCCTACGAGTAAGACTCCTACGTAATAACTCCCAGAACATTAAGGAGGGAGGAGCCTTTGTAACACTTGAATGTTCAAAAGTCAGGACAAACTTTTAACTCAAGCAATGCACTTGTGTTCTTAGTAGAATTCTATCTCCTTCCCAAGGTAAAGGACTTTTTTTAAAACAAGATTTCACAAGTCAGAAAGTTAGCAGGTTTAGCTTTTCAAAGCCAAACATACAGGTAATGTTTAATACTAATTATGTATTTCATCCCCTTATCCTCTGCAAAACTGGAAGCTTCTTCTCTAAAGTTTCTACATCCTTCCAGTCACTGGAGGCTGGGAAAGTAGCACTCTCAGTACATCCCAGCAAAAATCATTACCTCATTAACAAGAAAACAATGGGGTTAAGCTTTTATTAAATGAAAGCTTTTTCACTAAAATCAGCTCAGATTACAGAAGCTGGCAGTACACTACTGCATTACAGGAAGTTTCACAATAGCTGATTCTGCACTAAACATTAAATACAGATAAAGCCTTCTTATTTCTGTTATTGCAAATTATTTAATGACTTTCCTAGTTCTGCTTTTTGATTTTTTTTTTAATGGTTCAGAATTCTGCTCATGATTTTGAAATAGCAGGCTATCATATCTCCCACCCTTACCGACTCACCTATCACTGCCTGCTAAGCAGTATGTTCACTAGAAAACTGCTCTTTTGAACTTAATTTCACTTGATCCCTCCTGTTTAGTAGATCTGCTCTCTTCATATTTACCTATTCCTTCTTTGAATTTAGCAGCTGCAGGTGGTGCCCTTGCTATTCCCACAAACATTATATTAAGACACATGTAATGGCTGCCACAGCTTCTTCCACATTGAACAGAAAGCACTTCTGAAACCTGAGCCTTTTAAATTTAATTTTACAAATTATTCCAACCAGCATGCAAAAATTATTGGTTTAGGCTTTTCTTCCCTACTGTCAGTGCACATTTCACCTCTACTAACTGCAAAGTTACATCTGGGATGAGGGCCAGAAGGTCGCTATTGAGACATAAAACTCCACTGTTATCACCCAGTCTAGTAAAACAAGAAAACTCATGTTCATCATCTAGCAAAATATCACCTATTCTCTGACTGTGCAAAATGCCTTTCAAAGTTGCTAAAACTGATTTTGGAATTAACCTCACAGCACAAACTCTCTATTAATTTTAAATACTCTGTAAACTGTACAACAGACATCAAAACTACTGAAGGTATACACTAAAATTACATGCTATCAAATTTATATTTCAAGCTTATATACAAAGTAATCCAGAAAGAATGATAACAGTATTATGTTAATTGTTAAAGACCTTCTCAACAGCTAAACCTGAAGTCACAAAAATAATTGCACCCACAGACTAAGTTTTACTTAGACTAATCAGTAAGTTTTAGCTGAGGCTGTACTTAATGTCTGGCTGAAATCATGACCTGGATGAAGAACTTAGCACTAGGCCATTCAGTAAATAATATTTTCCTTTTCCCTGTATGAGTTATGCTTCTCAGAGAACAAACAGAGTGCTTACTGCTACAGCTTACTTACTATGACCAACATGGTCAGTTCTGTGACACTGCTGAAAACAGAAAACAACTGATGATCAACTAAGTCATCAAGCAACTTTTGCAAGGACAAAGACACATCAAACAGAACACTAAAATTTATTTTTAAAAAGTATGTGAGGCATTTCCAGCACACTGAAAGCACCGTGTTTCCCACTGCCAGATATGAAGCCATTACAAGAGGAACAGTTGAAGATAGATGTTATATAGTAACGCTTTATTTTTTTGCAGCCATCTGCTTAAATACACATATGCATTTTACTACAACTAAATTGTGAATGATACAGTACAACAGGCACCCCTTTGATAAACACAGTAAGCCAAAGGAATCTGTCAAAATGGAAAATAATTCCCAAAAAATAATGGAAAATGTTAATTTTTTTATAATGGAACCAGAGTTTCATTCCATTAGTGATGCTCTCTAGCACGCAAATTCCAAATTCTCCTCATGATATGAGAATTCAGAAGCATCTGTCTGTCAGTAAACAATCCACACATATTGCACTGAAAATTTAAAACTCAAAATAATTTTCAGCACTTGTTTGGATTGTTTACTTCCCAGACTTTTTTTTCCCCCGGACAGATTCAGTTTTTCTAAACATCTAGTTCACACACAGTGTATAGGACATTGAACACAGCAAAACAGATGCAACATTTCCATTTCAGAAAAATGTTATTGCTACAGTAGTAGAATTCCAATACTGTTGTGATTTTCTGAGATTTTTTTTTCACTGAAGACGTGTAAAGATTCAGTGAAATTTTACAGCTTGGTACTTTAAAAATATCTTCTGTAAAATTAAATGTGGACTTGCTTTGCAAAGCTTAGAGGTGCTCTCTTCAGCTACACTGACAGACAATTTTAACTAGGCAAACCGAAATAATTTGCCTACGTATCAAAATGCTAGAGTAAAATGCTATTTCAGGATTTTTCTCTGGTTTTGCCTTGATTGGGGCTTTTAGACGGAATGCTTTTTAGAAAACAAATGCATAGGAAAACAGGTATTTTTACTCTAGATCCTTTTCTACAGCATCACACTGCTGGGAGCATAAAGCTCACCTACCTCACAGTGGCACAGATAAGAAAGCACACTAATAAGCTAACACAAACAAAACTTCAAATCATCTACATGAGCAAGAACTTCTTGAAGAGTTAGGCAAGCTAGCTAATTTAAATCTAGGTAGGTAGCTGCATCAACAGCAGCCATACTTTTTTAAAATATAATCTTAAATTACAACCTGTAAATGTGTGGGCATTAACTCCAACTGCTTTTTTTTGTTTGTTCTGACCACCAATGTGGCCAGACACTCCCAGGCCTGCTAGGAAAGCAATAGGTATTTTTCTCCCTTGACAAAGGACAGCCAAGAACAAAACACTCCTCACAACAGTCAGTGGCAACATCAAGACCTATAAAGGAAAGTTATCATGTTTACTCTCCCAAGGGAAAATCTACACATTGATATTCTCCTTCTCTAGCCTACTGTCATACTTTGACACCACCAAAAAACCCTAACCTACTGGAACCAAAACAAGAGAGAAGATAGAAGATACCACAAAGTAATTATACCATTGAAACAACTGGAGCACAACTTGACACTTGAGAGAGGGAAAGCTTAAAAAAGTATGCATTTTGCTACACTCTCAATCATCCTGCTGGCTGACTAGAGGCCTGAATTGTATTCCCAAAAGCAGAAAACAAAGGCGTATTTCCTTTCTTAAGCTGGAAACGTGGCACTTCCTGCATTAACTGAAGCGCAAAGCTCAAGTACTTGCTCTCAGCTAATATTCTGCACATACGTTCTACTTCTGACTACACACATTTCTGTGGCACTGCTGAATTTGGGGTTTGGGATAAGTCCTGAAGGCACTGAACACTCCTGCAAAACCTAAACTCTGGGAGAAAGGTTAGAGGTTCAGCAGAAGGCAGTGAAAAAAAGTTCTTCAGGTTCCTGCTTGCCACTTGCCAAGAATGATAACCAGTTACTTAAGCACCTGGCATGCAGGGATACTGAACAGTCACAGCTTCTTCAGCCTTGAATCAAGTCATGAAATAGTTTTTAAAACAGGGTCTACTATGGCTCTCTGATTAAAAGCACACAGACTGGTTTTGGCCCCAGTGTCCAATGTACAGAATAAACAGATGCAAAGATATGATCTGGCATGAACTGAAGGAAATTATACAACACTAACTTCTCCATACAGTAAAAAATACTACAAAGGACCAAATGATATTGTTTCAGATTAAATATTCTCTTTCTGAAACATAACTGCACACACACAAACATGACAAGCTCAGGATTAACCATTTAACTGTGCAATACTGAAAGTCCTTGAAACCAGTTTCTTCTTCCTTTCAGTACTCCCAGTTATTCTACTAAGGCCCTAGAGAGAAGCATTTGTTTGTAGTTTATTTTTTTTATTTGTTTTTAAAACCAATTATTAGTAAGTGTAAAACAAACTATCTTCAGACACAAACAAAATCCTGATTCAAATTAAGAATAAAAGGTCAGAAACAGCCAACATTCCACACTCAATAACAATGGAGAGAGGTGGAAGTTGAGTATTTAAAACAAAAACAAACTAAAAACAAACAAACAAACCTAAAACCACATCAACAACCAAAACCTGAGACTGGTCAATGGAGAATGGGACACTTATAATGGACAAGAGTGATTTTATTGTTTTCAAATTTCAGTATTGACTATGCAACATTAATGTAACCTAATCAGGCTTCCCTGCATTATTTCCTTACTGTGTAGAAGGTAAAGACAAATGAAGCTTCCTGAGCTTAATATCAGCATATAAATGGAGCTAATTAAGGTGTGACTTCAGTGGGAAATCAGGATGAGGTGAATTCCCACCTTTGTTACTCTTATCACTTTGCAAGTTGGGTTTTTAAGCAAGATTAGAATAACTGGTTTACATTCTGGGAATGGCATCTTCTCATTTAAATCAAAACTTGTATCTGAAAGCACTGCAGAATGCACCAAAATAAAACTACGTTTTCGTAAAGCTGTGAGGGAAGACATTTTCTATCTTGATGGCAATTTGCTTATTTCTCCAGTGCAAGCATACTACAAAAGATATGCCTGTTTTGTAAAAACTTAGCGCCCTTTTTAATTACATTGCAAACCAAGACTGAAAGACCACTGTTTTGAGGTTACACTCTTCCTGGTTTTCATTCATTAATTCAGGACTTGACTGCCCTGAAAGTTTACTATGACAGGAAAGCTAATGAAGTTGTAGCATTTATAAAAGACTGAGAAAGTGAGATTAGGAAGCATTATCAACCTGTTTCATACTTCTATTAATATCTGTAACCAGTAGTTACCAAAACCACCACAGAAAGAACATAAAATGGGGGGCCCTTATTCCCATGAACTTACCTGAATATTTGAAAAAAAAAAATGAAGCAAATTTGTCTATGTAAGACAAGACATGCCATTTTTGGTCGTTTTGGTAGCTGCAAAAGCAGAAAAGTCATCAATACCTACCAAAGACTAATACATGACAATATATTTCTTGAAAACCCCTTCTACTGAATAGGCAAAAGAAAGAGAGAAGTCATGGGCCTAAATACAGTTTTAGAAAAGTACCTGATTTAAAAAACCCCACACACATATTTTTACAGGTTTTTTTAAGACTCATCTCCTCTGGTGAACTAATGTTGGAGAACCATTCAAAAAAAATAATTTAGAGCAAAAGATCAACGAAAAAAAATCTCAGAAAATGTTGAAATTGCCAAAGCAAAATTATCCCTTATGACTTCAAAAACTGATAGTACAAAAGGAGTTCAGTATTGCATCATCATACTTATGCATCAGTCGGTATGAAGAACATTCAAGTAACAGAAATCAATTGCTTTCTCTAAGACTTTGGGTTCTGGGTTTAATTTTGTTTAAAAGGTTTATGTAGTTGGGTTTTGACTGCTTGCAATTCTCCCCCTGCCCTCTTCAACAAACCAGTTGGAAATAGCACAGAACTGAAAATAACTTCTGGGTCAAATTTATTTCCTTCCTATCCCACATCACACAATTCTTCTCATAACAGATAAAATATCACCTTCAAATTTGGTTTCCTTCTCCAGTCTTTACATGTTTCAGGTTTTCACCTTAAAATTGTTCATCATCAGCTTGACTGTCTTTGCTTGAATCCTGCAATTTCTATGTTCTTTACACTTTTTTTTTGGGAGCTTGTGCACCATGGGGCACAAGTATGCAAGGAGGATGCAAGGTTTAAATTTTGCTAAACTAAAGCAGTTTAAATTCTTTCAAATCCTTGTACAAATCTCCAGATTACCCTCAAAATCCCAGTGTATGTTCTCTTCACCTATTTTAAAAATATGCTTCTTGAATATGAACAATCCTTCCGGAACAGAACAGAAATAATTTATATTCCAGATGAGGCCTTACCAAGACGTTCCCAATGCTACAATCACCTAAGAGAATCACTAAAGTCACTGCACAAAAGCCTCCCATCTGGAGACACACTTACCTCAGTGACTCTCTCAAGCATTGGCCCATGAAGACTCAGTTGTCACAGGCTTCCCCACTGGGCAGAACCCTTCAATGGATAAGCTCTTTACAGCTCTTGCTGCACCTTCTAAACAGAAACAATGCAACTGAGGGGACAGGAAGTGGGGATCCAACAAAAAAAAAAAAAAAAACCAAACCCACACTCTAAACCATCTTCAATATGATTTAGATTCGGCTTCATTTCTTCAAGATCTTCTTGTTTCTTCCAGTCATTTGCAACTGAACATTACTCACATTATGATGTGTAGAACCACAAGCATAACTTCCACTCCCCCCAAATACCACGTTTTCTCATACTATTATTTTATCAGTCCTCAAAAAACTACCCACTCATCACCTACATTAGACAAAATTCTAGAAGTGGGAGGGAAACTAAGGCCTTTACCCACATTTTAACTTTGTACAAACAGAATGAAGATTAGAAATGTTAAATCAATTTCACTGTACTAAGAAATCATCTTTTCAGCAGCAAATGGGAGTTGTCCATTTTTATGACTACTGTCCTAAGTGTAAGAAACCATACTTTTACAGTGAGTATGGTAGCACTGCTTTTTGAAAGCAGAAGCCACACAAACCCTTAGGTTAGTACTTGATTCTGCAGTGGGCAGACTATACCCCTCTGCTGTAGAGGAAATATGGAAGTTAGAATGGTGCACACAGGAACTATGAACTGGCCCCAAAATGCCTGAGGCTCACACATAATTTCACTGTGTATTTTTTATCCAAGTAATTTGATCAATGCAGCTGGAGACATCTCTCATATTTAATCACTGTGTACAGAGATCCACTTACACAGAATTGCTTAGGTTGGAAAAGCCCTCCAATACCACTGAGTCCAAGTGTTCCCCCATCACTGCCAAGGCCACTTCTAATCCATGTCTCCAAGTGCCACACCCACATGGCTTTTAAATGCCCCCAGGGATAGGGACTTCACTACTGCCCTGAGTAGCCTGTGCCAGGGTTTGACAACCCTTTCCAAAGCAGAAATTGTACCTAATATCCAATCTAAGCTTTCCCTGGTACAATCATACCAAAGTAAATACCTTCTACACAGAATCCTTATTATCCTCTGAACTGTCAAATTTCTATAAGCCTCTATTAATTTAAACTTGTTTGTTTGACCATTTTCAAACACTTGAAAAATATTACTAACTCTCATACTAAAGCAATTGTTCATTATTTGACCTCCAAATGCTGAAAAATCTCTGTGAAGAACAAAGACACCCCTCCTTTGAACTTATTTCTGTTTCAGTGTAACAGACCACAAAAGCATAACCATCAATTGGAGGCTTTATTTTGTTCAGTCATATTAAAAAACAAATCCAACCTTTTACAGTCTTTTTTTTTCATTTTTCAGATAAAGTATGTCTGCAAAACATGCCACTTTTTTCATAATTATTATCTAGATCAAGCTAAAAAGCAAGAAAGTTCAGAAAGCTGAGCTATGGGGGTTTCTTCACATTGTTGACCATTTTGTGCAGCTCGACAATGTGAGATTCCAACACTTGGCTGCTCATAAAAAGAAGGCATTGTGGAAGAAACAAAAGCTGCATGGAATGTCAAAGTTCTGTCAGCACATTGGACACACTTATGCCATGAACCTTTCCAGATCAGGACTTCTCACTGTTATGGTGGCTGAAAGCAAAAATGTCAGCCATGACATGGCCTATACCATAATTAGGTATTTTCATCAAGATTCAACACTTGTGAAAAAATGATCTTTTAGCAAAGCTTGCCCAAAAGTGCTGAAAGGCTTTTGCATCATTTTAATTAGTTTTCATTGACTCCCACATTCTACAGACATGACAGAATTTTTCTCTGACTCAGCACTTCAAGGATCAGCAAGCACACTTAGGACTAAAAAGCATGGCCATTCTATAAAACATCCCTAAGTGTCACTTCTGTACATTTGAGAAACAAAAATTACGTCAAGGCTATTCTTTAACAAGGGACGACATGTTGGTTAACAACTCTATAATGCCAGCACAAAGTGAAGAAAAAAAACATTGTCGGTAAAAATTCAAAACTGTTCCTCTTCCTGTCATCATCTTCACTAGAAGATAAAAAAATGTGAAAATATTTTTTTCTTCTAGCAAAGTGCCATTCAGACTTTAACATCCACTTTAAGCTAAAGAACAAGAGAAAGTCTAAGAATTCCTGCACTAGCTGGACTTGATCCTCTCTTTGAAGACTGACTTCTACCTTGAGACTGCATATTTGCTCTGCAATGCTAGAAGCTCTTGCAAACAAGAGGGGAGCAGCAAGACGTGGCTTCAGTATTCACATAGCTAGCTGCTCCAGTCTGCCAAAAAGACACAGTTATTATTTTGCATAGTGGCCCAGTCACAGACAAAGCTTCACTGCATCGCACATGATTCAGACTCCTAGACAGTATTATAAAGGCAATAATTACACAGACACAAACACAGCTGAGGAAAAGACAGAGAAAGCAGGAATGAAAAAAACCAGACAAAGGAAGAAAACAGGAAAAAAACCAAAGCTATTAGAAAGTTTCAAAAGCCTTTTTTTTTTTTTTAATTAATAGATTAAGTTACTTAAGAACAAAAATGCAATGGAACTGTAAAGTCTCACACGAGTTAAGTGAGACTATTAGGATGAAGAGGATGATGATGAAGGTACAGGTACCTTTATTAGGCATGTGTTTATCACACAGGCAGCACATAGTTGAGACATATCTAAAATATCAGTAAGCCACTTTTATTAAGTTTCCCAGCGCTGAAGTCCAGTAACAAACGGTTAGAAAAGGCATGAAATATAGGTTTGATTCACAATTAGATTATGTCGAGTACACGAGCTAATATAAGAGTTTACTCTGAAAACTACAACAAGAAGATAACTCTTTCCATGCAAAGATATTGTTTCCAGGTCCTTAAAAAACAAAGTTTGATCTCCAAAACTGAGATGCTGTGATGTGACAAACAGTAAACATTTTGTCTCTTCTACAATAAAAGGAATTACCAGCTGCATGCTAAAGCATTGCAACCAAATGAAATTGGAAATTATTTGGTTATCAAGCACCACTACATTTAAACATCCTTTGAATCAGATCTTCTGTCTTTATACTTCTACATCAGTCACAGAAACATTGCCCTGCCTGTCTACAAAACCACTAATCCGACTTGTAAAAATAAATTTTCAAAGGTGTACGTATATAGGGACACCTTCCACTATCCCAGGTTGCTCCAAGCCCTGTCCAACCTGGCCTTGGACACTTCCAGGGATGAGGCAGCTACAGCTTCTCTGGGCACCCTGTGCCAGGGCCTCAGCACACTCATGAGGAAGAATTCCTTCCCAATATCTTGGCTAAACCTGCCCTACCAATCACCTGGCGTTTAGAGCCCAAGATACCACGACAGGAAAAGATCCTCCATACTGTGTGACACTGAAGAGTTAATTTAAACCTAATGCAGAAGCAGCATTTTTGAGGCAGAAACATAGGTACTGTTTACAGTTTCTTGTAATTATTCTCTTGATAGATTATACACACATAAAATAATTCTTCCACGTAAGTACACAAGAAACCACATAATCCGAAGCAGGTAGGACATAATGGATTTTCATAAAGAAGAATTCACAAATTAAAATCTGGGGGGAAATAATCCTAAGTAATGTATTGGAAGGCTTATTTGGCAAAGAAGTACTGGAAGACAAGAACAAATCCATTTCCAGAAAAAATAACTTGGATAATGCCAGGATCAAATCATTTACTACATATCATTACTTATATTTTATAGTTGCATCAGATAAAACAGGAACATATTTAACAAATCAGAGCATTTTAGCAATAGAGATGGCTTTTACCTATAAATACACGTTAAGGAAGAACAATAATCTATTGCAATTCTAATTCACTCTTGCTCAAGATAGTAGTACCTTCCTTAGGGACACATATAACACTTTTAGCCACTGGAATATTCTCACAGGGACCTACAGTTTCCATCTATCCACAAACCAAGTCAACATAATACAATATTCAAATGCACCACTCCCTTTCAGTAGGGCAAACCCTTACAATTTTAGGCTCTCACTCCTTCTTCTAAGACCACAATCAGGCTCCTGCACCAGCAGTTGTCATACAAAACAACCAGAGTAACACTTACTTCACATATCGCACAGTCCTTAGCAATACCACATTCCTTCTTCTGCATTTCCCATTGCATACACCTCTATTCTGCTCTTGAGAACCAGAGTCTGACTTCACGCTTCGACAGAAGAGGCACATATTCACATCTGACTTGGATAGCCTTGTATTGAAAGATGCTAACAACAGATATCTAGTAATATAACTAGCACAATAAGGAAAATAGATCAGGATTCAAAGAAGCTGGGATAATAAAATACCTCATATCTCATTCAAATATTATATCTTCATTTTACAGTGTTCAGTAAAATACTTTATTTACATTAAAAATCTTGTCATCTTTATCAGTTTATATAACCACTACATTTAGATCTAAACAGTTCTCTTATTAATCACAATAAATATTACAAGCTAATGAATCATAGAGTATGTTTCCTAGTTACACGTCTAGTACTAGGCAGCATTACTTTCCAAAACAACTGCTAAAAATGAAAAAATGGGAGGTTTCATTACAAACAGGGGTTTGTTGGGGATTTTCTGCTGGTTTTTTAACATTTGTTATATTTAAGTTTACTGCCTTCCAAAACAAGGCAGTGCAGCTGATAAGCTAACTTTAGCATTGCAAAGACCAAAGGGAAACACAGTTTTTCTTAATTTCAAAACATACACACATACATACACTTTATGTACTAGAAGGTGGAATTACAACCATTAAAAAAACCCAGTGAACAGATTTTATCAAATTAATACTGTAACTCTAATATATTACTCCTCTGGAACAACAAAAGGCTTTAAATTAGTCCATGTATATCAAAGGCAATAAAAAAAGCCTGTATCACAACAAAAACCCAACAGTACTAATGGACATCTTCTGTTGCTTATCCCTAAGTCATCAGGGCATGACATGAGCCACCTACCAGGCATATATAGTTGATCTATCAGATCACATGGTAAGTACCAACATGCTACCTGAAAAAAACAAATAATCCACACCAGTGATAAAGTCTATTCCACAGATTTTTCTAAATACAGAGTCCTGCTACAAAAGGTTCATTTCTCTGAAACGAAAAGGCAAAGCAAATCCTGCAACAGAGACAGCCACTAAAAATTCTGGAATAGAGAAATCATGTTGCTCCCTGCTAACATGCAAAACATAGTTGACAAAATAGAGACATACACCAAATACTGAGTATTCGGTTTAGGCACAGATAATTTGAAAGGAAATAACTGTTGGTTTTCAGGGAAAAAACAAAGGAACAAATTTTACTTAAGGAAAAATCAACCCTTCTCCCTTTCCCCTGAGATTTTGGGTAAGGGAGAATTTGACAGTGTAAATATATGAGGTAATCCATCAAGGACAGAACTGAAGAACTTCCTACTAAGTTTATAACAAAACAATCTCTAAAAAACAACCCTTTTTATTATTCTGAGGAAAAGCAGCAAAGAGAACGGAAGTTTAACCTATATAAAATTCTGGGTTCCCTGTGCTCACACAGTTCAGCATGAAGTTACTAAAAACATCTGTGTCAACATTCTCTCCTAACATGATATAAAAGCAGCACAAAAAAACCCATTTTGTACTTGACATATTTGTTGATATTCTTCAGGCACACTTTTATGGAGTCCTCCTGTCTCAGGACATTGTGCATTAAATGTCAAAACAGTATAAACGAAGAAATTATAGAACAACAAAAAGTTACCTTTTTAAAGATCACATTGGATAGCGTGTAATTTAATCCTCACACGTTCTATTTCAATGAATTCTGAAGACCCCAGAATTTGGGTCTTAATTCAAGACTGTAGCAATATTCTGCACTTCTGGTCAAAACTCATGACTCTGCATGCTCTCCTAGTACCATTCCGACACAAAGTAAGTTTAAACAGTTCACCAAAACATCCTAAAATATAGAACAAGTGACACACAGGATCACAGAGTGGTTGAGACTGAAAGGGAGACCATCTTGTCAAAGCCTTTGCCCAAGCAGTCACTTAGGATCAGCTGCCCGGGACTGCGTCCAGATGACTTCAGAGTATTCCCAAGGGTGAAGACTTGGCAACCTCTCAGGACAACCTATGTCAGGGCACAGCCATCCTCACAAACAAAAAGTGTTTCCTGATGTTTGAGGGCAACCTCACAGAACAGGTCAGTCTGAAAGGGACAGCAGAGGGTCATGTGGTCCTGCCTCCCTGCTCAAGCAGGGTAATCCCAGAGCACATGGCATGGAACCTCCTGTGTTTCAGTCTGTGCCCATCTTTGTCCTGACCCACTGAAAAGAGCTTGGTTCTGTCTTCTTTGCACCTTTCAGACAGGTATTTCTAAACAGTGATGAGATTCCCCTGAACCTTTTCTCTGAGCTGAGGAGTTCAAGCTCTCTTCCCTTGCAGGTAAAATGCTCCAGACCCTTCAACTCCTCAAGGGCCATTTATCAGATGCACTTCAGTAGTCCCATGCTGACGAGCTCAGAGCTACACACACAACTCTACAAATCTCACCTCTGTCCTTCAGCATGTATTTAACTGTATTTTGAACACTGAAATGCCATAAAGAATTTTGGTAACAACCTATGAATTGTAGTAATTTATTGGAACAATGGCAGAGCCACAACCAACACCAAAAAAGGCTTCAAGCATCTGCCTTTTATTGTTCTTCAGTCTAACCTTTCATACCCTTTATCTTACATGCATTCCACCTGCGTGCTCTCTGTACCCTTTTGTCATTGGTCAGCACACCTCGGCGTCCCATGTCTCACTGCCTTCAATACTGGTCACCTGTCCAGCACAGCTGCAGCCCATTAGGGATGAGGTTTGGCCACAGCCCCACTCCCAATTACCACAAACTGTATGCCTAGAACAGTAATTCTTCTGGCAAAAAGATTTATGGTAACAACTAGTTCAAAGAAATAAAATTTGCATATCAGTTCCATGGTATTAATGAACAAAAAACATTGAGATAGTGTTGTGCCAGCAAAACAATAGACTACAAGATATCACTGGAAGTTGAAAGTGTAATGCAAGCTAGCAATCTCACCTAGTTTAAAATAAAATTGATAATTAGGTGCGAGCAAGGGGCTCTACTGTCAGGATTCTCCACTCCCCCTATTCCTTCGGTCTTGCTGAAGCAACTGTATGAATCTTGGCAGCATACACAAGGGGGAAAGAAAACCCAAATAACCCTGTGAATTGTACTCAGAAAACAAAGTGTAAAAATAAGGAAGTACTGGTAGTCATAATTTTTTACTTCAAGCCATTCACATGTATTACATTCATTATACTAGTATTATTCTAGTAGAAAAGCAATGTAGTAGACGTTCTACTAGGTTTCTGCAAGTTGGGAAGCTAACAGCAGCCTGAAGATGCTATAATGGGTACCTAATTGAAAATCTAGAACTTGTGTTTTAAACTATTTTTCTTCCGCTTCCCTACTCTTTCTGGGCAAAAATAAGCTTGCAAGTATTTTCTTCTGCTCTGTGAGATTTCAAGTTCAGGATAAGAACACAGTCTTTTAGGAATCTGTAAAAGGAAGTTGATTGTCTGCTGATTAAAGACAAAATATTAAAAAAAAAAAAAAAAGCCTTAAAACTGTGTGGAAAGGACTACTACAGTGTACACAGTGTATGACATGATAAGAGGCCACAAGCGAGCAAGTCTGAATTAATTGTTTCTTAGAAGAATATCCCTGACTTTTCAAGCTCCTAAAGGCTGGAGCTTGAGCTCAGAAATGAAACTTCCACCCTTGCTTAGCACTAATTTAACTCTGCTACTAATGGAATTCAAAGTACCTCTAAGAAGAACATCAAGAGAAATGCTACTCATTTTTAAAATTCTGCCCTAAGTATCAACCAGTGTCTGAGTATCTCAGTAAAGAAACATTGAATCACATTAGTAAGAATCCACCATGGAATAGTTTTTTCTTTTAACAAACTACATTTATTTAGCAGGAAGGATGGTCAAGATATAAGCTTGTTCTAAAACTCACTTTTGGTTTGATATCTACAGATCACTGATCATTTGACATCTGCCTTTTTTGTTATGGCTCATTAAAAAAAAAAAACAGAACAGAAAAGAACCAACAGGCAAGTTGAAAATTAATCATCCTGTGGCCATACACTTTTAAAAATGCAACTTCTGATTATTTCATTGATTTTTATATATATAATAATCTATTTACAAGGACAGAACATTAAAAAAAGGAACTTAAATGTCTTGTTTAAGAAACTAAGCTTCTCTTCAAGTCCTGTAGAAATTGTAGTCTTACACTTCTGCTTTTCAAAATTAAATTTATACTGATCTAACAGCACCTGACTTCTGTTCAAGAAGTGAAAACATACTGAAATCTGTTTTTCAGCAATTCTATGACAACTTATTTTCTAGCACCCACAGAAGTTAATTACTGCCACATGCATGAACCAGTACGATTTATACCACAACAAGAGTAGCTAACTATGCAGGCTTTTTAATATCTGACAAACAAGTCTGACTCTTGTTAGTCTAGTTTACAATTTACAGGATGGCAGCAGATCTTCTTCATCACTGAAATCCAGTCCACAATATGTGTCGGGGGGGGGGGGAGGGGGGGGCAGTTGGTGGAGGAGGGCAGACACCTCACTTGCCTTAAAAAATAACTATATCTTTTAAAACCTTGTATTTTTCATTTACATTTGACTACATTAGTAGTAGTCGTTTAAAAAGGAAGCAATAAAAGCAGGTCCTGCTTTTATTAATGAAACAGCAATCAGCTGTCTGTAAGCCATCCATATGACACACGCACAAATTCCATTTCACAGGGCACTGGTACGTTCACAGACTGCTGTTCTGAAAAGCCCTCAACTACAATGAAAACTCTGGAAAACTGTGTATTATTATGTGCATGCATTTCATAAATGCAAATGCCTGTTCTCTCAAGTAATACTGCACTGGAAAGGTAAGTCAGTACAACTTGTGCTAGACTATCTGTCTGCAAGAAATAATGCGCACATGGGAATGATTCTAAGGTATTTTCACCAACAGAAATTACTGGAGTACTTATTGCTCATAGTTATGGATGTAAACATCATTCTAGTCATGTTACTTAAAAGTGACCAACATTTTCTAATTGAAAACATATTGAATTTATTCTGAGAACAAAATTTTGATCCAAAGAAAGTAAAATTTAGTATCCACTATCTGCATTCTACTGTGCACAAAACCCATGTACAAGGTCCCATGCAAAAGCTTTTTAGTACAGGTCTCCTCATGTGCTACTTTTGAGGTGGCTGAAAAAATTCTCCTGTGAGCAGTGTTCCTATGATGGTCCTCTGCACTTTTCTACTGCCATAAACCAGACCGCATAAGGAAATACAAGTCCACTCCAACAACCCACTTGGCAAGGACAGCGCTGACAGCACATATATTTGTTGGACAGTGGACACACATTGAGGAATCAGAGAACTGCCTGGGGCATCGGTGAAGTAACATTAATACTGGCCCTACCACTTCCTCAGCTGGCAGGTCTAATCTGCCCATCTTCTTCAACATAGTGATTGATTTTCAGAAAACTGCAGAACTTTACTGTTGAATATCTAGCCTACTTCAAATATGTCTGAAAAGAAATGACAAACAAAAGTTACAGCATGGAATGGACAGGAACATGGACAAACAGGTGAGCATGAAGTACAGACATAAAACTTTACGTGTTGACAACAGGTACTTGAAAGGAAAGAGACACATGGAGCAAGAAAAGTAACTTGGCTTTACAAAAAGATCCCACTTACACGCATTTCAAATGTCTCCCAGAACATGTAACACAGATCATTCCTTAAGACAATTGCTTATCTATTTATTTTAAACACCTTGCAAGGCATAAAAAACCCCACAATTATAAAAACTAAGCATTTAGAGGCCAATAATCATTTTAAAGTGATTGCCCACACTAGTTTTAACATAAAGTCCTTACAGTATTCACAGATCTCTCAGAACACGTAATTCATTTCCACGACCGCAAAAAGACTTCAGGCTACATTTGAACACTGCTCTGTATAAGCTACTTACATCAATACAATAAACTCTCCAATATGCTGTATATCTATAACATCTTAACTGCTAACACTGAAAATTTACTGGCATCTGCAAGAGTCAAAAGATTATAGATTTACCTCGATCATAACCAGAAACAGGTTGACATAGAAAAACATCTCCCAAAAAACAGGCAAGTATTTCAAGCTGCTCTGTATCTTTCTCACATATAAATAAAAGGAAAATGTCATAGCATAATCTTTTCCTTTCAGTTCCTAATACCTGGCAAAAAAGAGCATTTTACAACTGACTGCACTTAACATTAATTTAACCTAAAGTAAGTGAGAGTGAGTTCCTTCCTCCCCGCATGCCCTTTAACTGTTTCTTTGTATAATGAACACATTATTTTTTGCAAATCATAGAAAAATAGTTCAAAACAACCCCTCTGGATAAGGCTTTACCATGGAACCAGTACTTCCCATTCTTGTTCAAAAATACATTTGGTACCATGAAGACGACAACTTGCTATACCCTCTAAGCCTTAAAGGGGGAAAATCAGGCCTGAGAAGCACTTCTAGAACAGAAGAAAAGAGAACTGCAGAAAAATATACTGCTAATACCACAGTTAAAGGCTGAACAATAAAGGACCCTTACTAAGTCGGTTGTTATTTTAGTAATATATTCTTTCCATGTGTGTTTTTTTTCTCTTTTCTGAAATTTACTGCTCCAAACACTCTTACATGCATTAAGTGGCAAGTATACAACTATAAAAATCCTTTAGATATTTTTTATTTGGCAAGTTGTTGGCAAGTTAAAACAAACAAAAAAAGACATGAAAAACACCAAACAGAAGCACTTCAGTATGTCATCAAAATGGGGCATACCCATTTTGTGTTCAAATATACACCCATTCTAAAAACCTAACCTCTAAATCCTTCCTTACATTTAAGGTATGACTAAATCCAACTGCACTCTCACTAAGCTGCCAGAAAGATGATAATTGTTGGAATGTATTTCTGTGATTTTTTTCAATAATCCACAGTACTTCACTCCCTTTAGTCAAGACTTGGGATCTCAACTTTCTTCCCATTTCTCACACTTTCTTTGGGACAGCAGCTTTTTAACATGGTCTCTGTTGACAATGCAGTGAAAAAAAAATCAACTGGTTAAGTGTCAATGATTACTAAGAGGAGGGTAGGTGTGTAAACACCTAATATCAGAATATTCTGCACTGGACACCCACAAAGATCATTGAATTCAACCCCGACCCTGCCAAGGATACCCCAACAATCCCACCCTGTCCCTGAGAGCACTGTCCAAACACTCCTGGAGCTCTGGCAGGCTTAGGGCTGTTACCATTCCCTGGGGAGCCTGTCCAGTGCCCAACAACCCTCTGAGGACAGAATCTTCTCCTGATATCCAACCTAAACCCATCCCTGACACAGCTACAACTGTTCCCTCAGGTCCTGTCCCTGATCACAGAAAGCAGAAATCAAAGCTGCCCCTTCACTTCCCTTCATGAGGAAGCTGTAGACCCCAATGAGGTCTGACCTCAGTCTCCTTTTCTCCAGACAAAACAAACCAAGAGACCTCAGCCATTTTTCACATGGCTTTCCCTCCAAACCCTTAACAATTTACTTCTTTGGACTCCTGTGTAAGGTAATTTCACTGAAAGAGCCAAAATGGGAGCGTCTGTTGTTTCTAGTATTACTCAGTAACTAAAATCACCCAAAAACCCAAACAGCAATTCTCCTTGCTGCTCTGAAAGCTCCTACAATCCTGCTATGAAGAAACTGTTTCTGGCATTACAACTGCTGTAGAGGTTGGATCCACCCGGGGACCTACTGAGCACCCCTCCACCCCACTTCTCTCCTAAACCACACAGTTGTAGTCTCAGTTACCTTTGATCTAGCTTTCTTCAACACTGAAAAGAAGCAGTGAGGTGCTAAGGGTAACTCCAAGAAAGAAAAATTATCAGAGATGCGACAGAAAAATACTGCTTTGCACTTCTCACAGTTTATCCTTTTTTCAATTGCTGTAACTACTCAGACAAGACCAGAGCTGTAAGGAGTGATAACATCTTTTATTAAATCAACTGATACAGCTTGAAAAACTAGACTCTTTCAGGCACGTATGTTTGATATTTTTGTCTTGCTGACTAACACAGTAAGAAACCTTCCTTAATGACTTCTCATTTTCTTGGATCCATACATATGAAGTAAGAATTTATTTACAACTTTCCTCAGCAATACTTTCTTTACATGCCAGCTTATAAATTAGTAACAAATTAACAACTTACAATGTACTGGATCAAAAGATGTACGGAGAGCAGGAATTCTGGACTCCCTTTTAATCCTAGAAGAACTAAGGATGTTAAAAATACTGACTTTTATTGTCAAAATTATATTACTCCTTATAAAAGTTCCAGTCACTAGGGCAAACAAAAATACAGAAAAGTTATCAAACTATTCTGCATAAGCTTGATTTCTCACTGAAAAGCAAAACTTAATGCGGGGAGATGAACTTTACATCATGGCTTATATATATATTAATAAATAATATTTCTAAGTATGTACTTTTCACATCATAATAATAGATAAGCATGCCTTTATAAGAGTACAGTCATTCCTAATACATCCATTATTTTCTCCATGGGATATGCAACAGGACTGCTTACTTCTATTTTACTATACCTTCATTTTGTGTAATACAATCACATGTTATACTTCTTGGCTTTCCCCTAAAACCATTGGGTATACAATACATGAAAAAAAAAATCAGCAACTACAGTGTCAGCAAGGTAACACTGGGTAAATCTAACAAGGATTTCTTATTCAGAACAACAAATGTTACAAAACGACTACAAAGCTTGGCTGATGTCACTTTTTTAGTCTTTACATAACAAGATTTCATGTTTAAGATGTATGTCACTGCTCACCCTTACACCTTGTTTCTTCAAAGCACAGAGTTTAACATTTTATTCAGCATTTAGTTAAAAATAAATATTTAATACAGAGGTTGTTCTACAAGGCAAGCACAGCTGAAATGAAGTGCCTCTGTGGCTGCAGCGACCATATTTCAAATGCAGGAAGATCAATAAAAAAGAATGCCCAAGCACAGTCGCCATGTGTGATTAGAATGGTTTATAATAGCTTGCAAACGACTATGCACTTGCTGCAACCAGCTGTTCTCAAACTATAAATATGCAACCAATCCATGTTAAAGCCAAATCCCAGCACCATTTTTACAGGGAAATCCTAGTAGAGTTTTGCTTGTACCACATGCAGGTTCTGTTAAGGCTACATACAAACAGCAGTAACTTTGAAACAAATAGGACCAAACTATTTGCATTTCATTACTAAGTCCATCAGCACAGCAAGGGTTGTCAATCTTTAGAACACCCCTACAACAGCACAGGCAATACAACAATGATCTGCAAGCCAAAAAAACACCTCCACAGCAGACACACAAGCCCCTTTGCCAAGTTTTTGCTTCAGCCAATCAGCCTACCTACCCTGACCCGTTTGAAGGCTTGCATCAAGCTTCAAACACTTAAAAATATCCATCATAAAAACAAAGACAGGACACTGAATTATACAGTATTAACCTCCAGGGTTTGCATACAAAGATGTAAGATTTATTTATGTCATAGCACGTTAAGAGCTTCAGCACACTGTTCTTTACACCAAACTAGCTGCCAATTTGATGAACCTCTCTGCCCTCAGCAGTACAGTGTCTTTGATTAATGAGTGCATGCTTGTGGAAAAGTGCAAGAACAAAAATGGGGCAAAATCCACACAATTATGTCCCCATGCACCAATGGACCACTGCAATCATTTTTGTCCAACTGGCTTCCTGTTGTAGAAAGACTGAGGGCTGAGGAGAGGGTTGTGGAATTATTTTGCTGATTTTACTTGGATACTACATACCACTCTTCTAAAATAGATAACTGGAAAAATACACTGCATTGTTTATGAAAGAATCTTTCAGCATTAGAAAAACATTAACTCATTAACACAAATGGATTAATAAATAGGGTCACAATCCATAAACATCATCTTTGTACTCGGTGAAGAAAAAAATACTCTCAGGAAGATTTCAAGGTTTTAGCTTCTAATCCAAAAGACTCAGGACTGAGGTTCAAGTTCAAGAACAGCTAGGCAGATTAGTTTGTGCCTTTAAATTACTGTATTAAGTATTCTAAAGAAAATCTACCTTATACTTCCTGTAATTTACAGGAATAAGAATATACTGGTAGTGTTCATCATTACTCAAAAAACAAAAATGTTTCATTATCCTTTCCAACAATTGCAGAGCAGAACTAAGTTCTGTGAGGCTCCAAAAAGACAACAGCATTATCAGACAGTCACTGTATCATTTTTAAGCCTACTGTCTTTTCCAAGGCTTTACACAGTAAACATTACCAGTGACAAATACTTAAATTTAGCAGTGCCATTAATTGCTAATGTGAAGAGTCCATCAGGCAGAACAATTTTTCAAGTAGTTTTTTCTTTACATTTTTAGCAGTTTGAATTTTAAGGTTTTGGGTGAGTCCTCCCTCAGCAGCTAGAAAAATCTCTGCGATTTCTTTTTGCAAACTACCAAGGCTTAACCCATTCAGCTCTTTACAATGCCTGACCTACATCAAGTGAAAGGAGTCTTATTTCCTTTACACACAGAAAACAAGACATCAGGAGGCCCTGAAGGGCTTGGGTAGCAAGGTAAAAGGAGAGAATTCACATTAGAGGCAACAGGCATCATACAGACACTGACAAGCCCAGCGTTTCACAAACTATGTTTGAAAGATCATCTGTCACTAAGTAATGCTTTAAAATGCATACTTGTTTTGATATTGGTCTTTTTTCAATGATCTGAAAGACAGGCTATAAAGAGAAGGAACTGGTATTAGGAATTGTGTCAAATACATAAATTAATTCTGTTAGACTAAGCTGGGAAAACCTTTGTATCCTTTCTTCCTTATTGCTACATTAAAAAAAGTGAAACAACCATTAAGACCTCCTCACACTCCAAGAGTTTCTTTCTGGCATCTCAAGACCTCGTGTCTCATGAAATGCTAACTGAAAAATTGTAGTTTATTTTGTGCTTTCTCAAAAAGAAACAAAAATCTATTTTATACCATAAAAATAACTACTTTTATTATTTATTTCCATTTAAATTTGAGCAGAATTTTTGTATTGGACTTTAACAAAGTACACTTGTTTTTTTCTTTTTAAGGAATGGCTCGAGTCATGGGCACTATATAATGGCAAATTTAGGACAGTAAACAGCTTAGACACTAAAGAACTTGGATAAGAACTTAACACAGCTAATAGCTGAAACTCTGTGCTAACTGGATTCTATGTTCTACATACCTCTTTTCCATTTAAAATTGTATGATTAAGAATCAAAATAATGGCAAAATGCTGCATCTTGCCTGGCCCTTCTTTGGAGGCTGAATGAATACATGGTCCCAGTTTTGTTTAGTGACTACATGCTGCATTCTGCTTACCTACCCATAGCAATTACTCTGTGGGCTAACAAACCACGCATTTCCGTTTTCAAGGAAACAGCTACCCAGCAGACTACAGATTAAAGTCAGTGAAGACAGCTCGCTCTTCATCCTCTACCACCAACTACTTGTGATGTTGGTAAAAGACTAAACCCTTCTGTAACAGTGAAACTAATACTGTCTTGCTTTCATAAAGCCCTAAGAAAGGCAAACTAAGAAACTAATGAGAACCTACTGTTTTCCTCACACAAATCTTCTGGTGATTCCGTGCTGGTTTGCTTGTTGCTATTTACAGTAAAAATGGTTTTAAAGTAAAATTGTAGTAGCATAACAAAAAAATCTTTAAAAGCATAGATGTCCGTTTAAAAAAGGATATTTCATTTCCTTCTTTGATGCAGTGGGAAAGATCATCTGTACCTAGATTCCCAACAGTGCATAATGTTCTTCAATACAAACTTCCCATTTCTATAAAATATGTTGACCAACATATACTTACTACATTTTGTCTAAATTCAGAATGTTGTAAACTATCAAACAACCACAAAAATCACTTCTAACCTTGACAACTCCTTCAGTGTTCCTCATGGTGGCAATTAACAATCACAATCTAGTTTATAATGTAGTATGACATAATTCACTGAATGTACTGTAGTAAAACCACAGTATTAACTCAGAAGTTGATCTGCACTTGGGAGAAAACTGGTAGACTGGAATCTTCCTTTGGCCAAATTATCTACATGATGAAAACACTAAGCATCATTCTTAGTACTCTATTGGAATAGTCTGTTTATTAAATAAAAATTAAAAACTCAAACAAACAAACAAAAAAACCATTCCACCATTATTTACACTTTTAAGTTTTATTTAAAGATACCTATACATTAGCATCTCAGAGACAGATCACAGTAAAGGGATTTGAACACAGAATATTCACACAGTAAAACCCTTCATGTGCCAGAGGGAGAGGAGGGAGGAAGGGTGTAAGAAACTGCATTGTTGGTTATATCTCCCAACAGTCAAGATCTCCTATTCCCAAATATGCCATTATAAGTAAATTACAGAACTAAGAACAGTGAGGTATTCCTTCCCCTCACTCTGGGATATGAGACCGGGTGCACAAGCTTCATTTTATTTGCAACTCTGATATCCTACGTCTTGCACAGGAACAGAAAAGTAGCAACAAAGACCTTAACAACTGCAGTTCAAGCTGGGAGGGACTGTTCTACTTGAATTCAATGACACCACTAATGGATTCTTAGCAGTTTCATGAAATCAACCAGCTGTCAAACCGGTGCATCAGAAGGAACAGTTATGCACTCCCAGAAGAAAAAAGCAACACATCGGGATGTTTTGCAAAACATCTGCTCCTTTACAATGCAGTTCTACAATAAACGTGCGAACAAAGAAAACATTAAAAAGGGCAACAGGACCTTTAAGGAAAGGCTTCCATTACCTTCCTATTTGCATTTTAAGTGTCTCCCAAAAAAGTCTCGTAGAACTTTCTTCTTAACATAAGGTCAACATAAAGATTAAAGAAATATACTACAGCGACCAATGCTCTTTCCCTCCATGATATATTGTTAATTTACCTTTTGAAAATGCAAAACATTTTATTACATATTCAAGAAAATCAAGAATTTTTCACCAAAAGGTATGAAGTATGTATTCAGTTTTTTTCCCTCTCACACTACTAAAAAATTTTACAATGGCATTAACAACCTACAAGAATCTTAAAAGCAATTACCTTTTTGTGGGAACACAGACCTCTAAGGAACCCAGCACAGTGGAATTTAGTTTGAGAAAATAATTTGGATGAGAAATACCAGTATTTCATGTTTTAGGACTGGTAATCTCCAATTCAGTGCTCCCAGTGAAACCATGTGCGGCTCATTGCTCATTCGCTCCCTCCCCTTCTTCAGTATGGAGAGGAGAACTGGAGGCATAATAGGTAAAGATCTCAGATTGAGATAAGAACAATTTACCGGAAACAGCAATGAGATAAGAAAACGAATAGTAATAGCAACAATACCAATGACAGAGACTACAAAAAAGCATCCAAAGATTCACACGAAACAATACCCTAGTTTCATTTGGAAGAAAGCCCTTCTCTCCCCAAGAGGAATAGAGTGACTTGCCTGCCCTTCCCATCCCCAATGAACAGAGTTAAGGTGGTCAGAACTACTGGGTCCTGGCCAGCCCCTCCTGGATGCTGCAAAAATGAACTCTGTCGTGGCTGGAACTAGAACACAGTACCACAATTCCAATTTATTTTCAATACAGAATAGTCACAAAACCTTATACTGTGCCATCCAGAACAGACTTTGGATCAGGAATGAAAAGGACACAATACCTGATCCTCTAAAGAATATTTTTTTTTCCAGAGAGTTCTGTTTATGAACAACTTCATCACAACCTGATATGAATACTCCCCTCGCTTACAGGAATTGGTACAACCTATGATTAAACCAGCATCACCTGCCTGAAGTGAACATAGAATTTCCTGAATACTGAAGATTCCTTAATGATTCCTATTCCCTTCTCTACATATACTTTACAAAAATTTCCTTGGCTACCATTTTCTTAACATTATGCAGTTTACTGATTTTGCAGCATTTTGACAAAAAATTGTATGTGGTTTATTATGAGATGTCAAAGCTGTATCGCCATTTTCAGAAACTACTTATCCTCTGTTGCTCACCATTTATAACCAATCCAATCTTCTAGACCTTCACTGCATTTCTAATCTAGAATCACCTGCTGTACATGCTTTCAACTGTAAAAAAAAAAAGTTTAAACATTTTCATTTACGTGGCATTCACACATACAAGAAATAGCAAATCCCACCACACTTTCTGATGCATTTAGGAAAGAAAAATCAAGTAAGCATCTGACATTTGTTCTAACATAACCTTAGGGCTACTTTAAGTACAACATTCAATACTGACTTAAACAGAAAGTCTTGACGTACAAACAGCTATTCCTATTACTTTATTTGTTAACAGTTGACAATATTTTCCCCAATCCTGAAGACTAAGAAAATTAAATACAAGTAGTTTCACGTTCTCCATAGTGTGACTTTAAATATGGAGCAAATCTAACAAGAATAGAAAAAAGAATGGAAAAACAAAACTTTACCTACTACTATTACTCCTTACCAATTACATGTTTCACTAGGTCATGTGACCAGAAAAACTTTCATGAGATTAAAAAAAGGGGCAATTGAGAACCAAATTAACATGCTGAACAATACCTTTTATTGTTCTCCCTTTCACAACAGCTGATGCAAAACTTGTAGTCAGAGGAAAAGAGATTTGTTGTTGGGTTTTGGGTAAGGAGTTGTTGTACGGTCGGTTCTTTCAATGAGTTTAGTATAGTTACTACATTTAGCCACACACATTATACAGTACCTGGAACATAACCCAAACTACATGTAATATTTATAGGTACTTTCCAGATGGAACCTTTTAATAATATACCTTAATAAGTTCGTTGCTTCCAAACATACCTCCAAGTCTGTAATTTAAAAATGGAGGTCTGTTTAGCCATGTTCCTCATGCCAAGAAGACTCTGTTTATTTCTCAGGGAAGATTCTGTACCAAGTGTTTCATGTAAACTTCACATCAGATTCATACTTTCCATAAATAAACCAATGCAGATCCTCAGATAATTTGTTATTTCACATAGTAACTTCAGAACGTTTTTTAAATAACCCAACAGTTAAGCACTGCACATTAAATACTAAGGCCAGGGAAAAAAAAAAAGGGGGGGGGGCATGATTCTTTTCCTGATATGAAACCAGACACCAGATAAAAGCGTGTTCTCGGTGTCCCCTGTACTTGCGCGCACAACTAGGAACCTTTCTCTTTAAAGTGCAGTTTACAACACGTTAGATCAGGGATTCCAGAGGAAAGCACAGAGTCTTGGACAAAAATCCCCTTAAACTTTACATGACGTCACTATCTGTCCCTGCAACATTCCCTAAACTTTGAAGCTTATCCAGAAGTGCTTTCAGGTTTTCTACTCATTCCCTCCTAAAAGAGACGGTCAGACTTTGGAATAAAAATTTGCCCAAGATGGCGAAAGGCTTGTTGTTTAGAGGGCAGAAAAATGGAGGATATTGTAATATACACAAAGGGATAAATTTCAACAACTCGGCCCAGCGCTGCAGCTGCTTGTTTCTCTTCACAAGGACGGGACACGCACAAAGCCGCGGACAGAGGGGCCCGCAGCGAGCCGGGTGTGCGGAGCGGCGCCCGCTCCCAGCCCGCGCCGCGCCCCGCGGAAGGGAGGGAGGGAGCGCCCACTCACCGCGCGCGGGAGCGGGGGGCTGCGCGGGGCCGAGGCTCGCCCGCGGAGGGGTATCGCCCGCTCCGGCCGCTGCCCCGCGGCCGCTCCGCGCGGCCCCGCCTCGCGCCCGCCCTGACGGACCCGACCGAGGGGAGCGGGGCAGCGCCCGCCGCCAAGAGGGGAACGGGGCGGGAGGGCCGCCGGGAGCGGAGCGTACCACACAGCGCCACACAAAAGAGCCGCCCGGTGGCCGCTAGCAGCCGCCGCGCCGCCCCGGAGGCTGCGGGCGTCCGTCGGCAGAGACGTGACCGGCACCGCCCGGCCAAGGCACGGGCGTGCGGCCATGAGCAAAGTTTAAAATTGCTTGGAACACGGCCGTCCCATCTGCAGACACCCCGGCCCCGGCCCTTCCCCGGGGCTCACCTCCACGAAGCCACTCCGCCTCCCGCCCGCAGCCCTGCCCGGGCAGGGCCCCGCAGCGGGACTCGCGCTCGGCCCACACAACAAAGGGGCGATACGCACCGGCGGGGACGCGGCCAGCGAGGCGGGCGCTACTCGGGTTGGGGAGCCCCGGCGCGGTAGAACACCATCCTACTCCAGCCGCTCACCTGGGAGAAGCTCCGCCGCTCGGTGCGCGGGGCGCGCGGCTCTCACTCTCCCGCTCTCTCCCCTGCGCTGTGCGGGCGGCGCGCGCCGGGCCGGCCCTTCCCGGCGCTCCCCGGAGCCGGGCGGGGGCGCGCGCGGGCGGCGGCGCGCACGGCGGCCGCCCCCAGCCGGCGGGACCCTGGAAGGGGGTCGCGGACCCCGCGCCCCCGGTGACGTCACCGCCGGCGCTCCCGCGGGGCTGGCGGCGTGGCCGGGCCGGGAGCGGGTGGCGGGATCGCGGATCTCGCAGAGCCACCCGCGCCCGCCCTCGGGCTGGGAAAAGTTCTGAACAGCCCACGTTCTTCACACAGCGGCCGAAAGTTCCAGTCCGCCTTGGGTCATTTTTTAATGACGACTTTATCGGTCGGGGGAGAAACAAAGTTGCCCACCTTAAGAACCTACAGATTAAGTTCAGGTTAAAAAAATTAACAGATCAACAATAGAATCGGTGGTGTAAACAACTGACGTCTACGAAACAAAAACTGAGGTGATCCACTTCTAAAAGGAGACATTTTAATGAAGCAACGTTCAACTTCTGAGTTCTTGAAGTACTCGATTCATTCAAGTAAAGAAAGCAACAAGGGTGGCAGAATTAAATTAAAATCAAAGGGAAGTATTAACACTCACCAGCTAATGACACAAGAATTAAAATTAAAAGTACATATTTTAAATACAAATCTTCTCGCCTTGCCTGAGGCGCATAGAGGTTGTTTGTAGAAAATTAAAAGCTGCGCTTCCCTTCACCAACCCTTCACACTACCCACATGGTATCCTCCTGTTTTTTTTTTTTTTTTTTTTTTCCCCCTTTGGAATAGTCTCAAACTCGAGTAGGGTTAAAGTACACAGCTAGAGCCCAAAGACTACTCCCTACAAACCATAACACCATCAAGTTAAACCTCAGTGCAATGAAAAAAATCTAACTGATTTCAGTATGAGTTGGTAAAAACATACTTACAGAATTCAATAGTATGTACAGCTTGTTACCCTTATTAAATACTACATATAACTATTTTAAAAATAAACAATATTTCTAAATAAAGTCACTCTATGCATAAAGAAATATGCACATGTAGAAAGATGCTATTGTCTTCTGTTTCCTCTTCAGCCACTGGCTGCGATTTTAATTGTGCTGGAGGATCTTCATTAGTATTAACACATGGGGAGATTTCACAAAGCTGCTTCATTAGGGAAAAGAAAAAAAAGCCTGCCAGACTAGCTCTTTTTGCATGCAACGAGAATGTCAGCCTTACCTCGGTCATTTGTAACATAATAAGTGCAAGCACAATGATTGCATTGCAGGAGCATTGGGGGAAGGGCAAAAACACTGCCTAACATGGATATGAGGAAAAAAAAGCTTCTCATTACAGAGTAAAATTCCTGCTAAAAATTAGTGAAGATGATGTCTTGTGAGACTCATGGTAAATACATTAATGTGCTGATATGTTTTTAATTATTATTTTTGTACCAGGCTATTTCATTTCAAGGATTCACATCCAGCTGCAAAGGTTTCCTGGCATATATTGATTTTTTTTTTTTTGTCCACCACATTCCCGGAATACAGATTTTAATCATTTCACTACACCACACTCAGTAATTTCATTAAAAAATGGAAGCTTCCATCCCCAGAAAGGCATTTAATTTCAATGACACACAATTTCTTTTAGCAGCAAACTGTCTCAACAGTAAAAGCTGGCCTAAGGTTCAAATGCATAATTTAGTCCCAAATTCTCCATGCTCCGCATTGCTTTGAAGCTATAATTTGACTAACTACCTAATAACTGTAATAAGGACAATGATTTCCTTATAATATACTATTAACCCACATTTAATTAACTCAGAGGCTGAGCTCTGTACATGTTTGATTGGGTCAGTACCACTCTAACCTCAAAACTTACTAATAGTGGTCTAAAAACCAGTGCGGGGTAAGAACTAGTACAGATACAATAAACAGCTGCTTTGCTCAGAATGTTACCCATCAAAAGCTCACACATTTTGCCATACAACAACACAGTCAGTCATGAGATTACAGAGTTTTGTAAGGGGAAACAAACAATGGATTTAGATAATTCACTATCAAATTTACCGGATGTTTGGTGCATATTTAATATTGCTGTTTGTAACATTTAAAAGAAATTCTAGTAACAATAGAAATTATGTTATTACAACCTCTCTAAATGTATTTTTTTGTTGTTGCTAAGAGGAATTATAGTATCTTGTGACAAATAAAAATGTGTGCATGTCTGGACAATGTTATGTAATCTTTATTTTCTGTAATGCTCAGCAGGACAGAATTTAATCTGTGAGCACAGAACGACAGGTCCCAACACATATTTCTCTTCACAAAGTTCAGTCAACTATCCAAATTTACACCACTGGGTTATATTTGTCATCAAAATATGAAAACTATCTTTCTCACTGTGCTGAAGATTAATTTGGGTTTTGGTCAACTGTTTAATGTAATCTTAGGTAGCTATATAATATTTTATAGTCTACACCAAAATATGTTTAAAAAGTTACAGTTTTTCCACTAGTCACAAACAAATCAGTTTTACTACTGCAAAACGTACTAAGGTTTTAAAAAAAAACATATTACAATTCCTTTTAATATGCTTATTCAACAGAAGCCGTTGTTAGTGGACATTACTGATGAATTTAAAGTGATTAACTATTACATCAGAAAGGTCCCTAGCTTTCAAATTTGGCTGTCCTCCCTCAGGCAGTATGAAAGATGGAATTCTCAATTTTAAAAAATGCAAATTCAAACTGCAGCACATATACTACAAAAACAGAATTCTTTTTTCTTTTGCTTCCTTTTCATGATGAACTAATTACAAATATAGTTAGCCTTTGCATTTTCAGGCTTGCAGTGTAAATGCCATTAAAAAAATACACCATGCCAGAGTTTTTTAGTTCCCTTAGTATTTTCTGCTATGCTTTTTGACTCTATGATTATATATTTTTTAACTACCTGCACGCATCAATGGATTCCTAATCTTAACTGCTGAATCAGGAGAAAAAAGAATAAAATAAGCACCGTATTTACAGACATGTAACCTCACATTTGAATAATTACACTGATGTCACAAGGGCCATTTACATACCATGCATAAATGTCTGGAAGGTCAAATCCAAAATTCCTGTGGGACCACAGAGGTAGAGTTCAGTGTAATGATCTCTCCAGAGGCACAGACAGTTCAAAAGGTTTCTCTCTTCTGCACTACTATGCACAGGCTAGCAGCACAGGTTTACAGCCCTTCATTTGTAGCAATCCAGATGTTTGTGAGGCTACACTAAAGGTAAAACTCACACAACATTTCCAAACTCTGATCTTGTAACAGGAGCTGTTCTAGACAGACCTTCTTACACACCTAAACAAACAAAATGTCTTTGAAGGTACTTTAAAGGGAGATGCAGTATTCACTAAGGACTAGAAACTATATTATAAAATTCTTCCAACAGGTGTCCTGTGCACTGTTTGGGAAGCATGCATTTTATTATCATAAAATATATTAAAACCATTGGTCACCCTGTAAGGACCAGCAGAAAGTTACCATCAATCAAAAATAACAAGATTTTTACAAGGCTAGTAGGGCTAGTCCATCCCCAGTGAAGGGTTGAAATAGTTAGCATTTAATGAATAGTATTAATAAAAAAATTAAACGGTTGATTTAAAAAAAAACCTGAATATATCATTCAATTGTGATGTGCAATTTGTTTTTAAAACATTACATTCAAAAATATTGCAAAGCCTTTTTGCTGATTTTGCTCTGTGTTTAGGAGGTTTATTGTCATCACAGATACTTTTAAGCATTTGCAGAGATTATGCTACCCCTCTCTGACAGCTATTTAAACAATTTAGCATGTCTAAGTATCCCTGGCTTTATGCTCTTATGCACATGGTTTTATTATGCTGTCCTGGAGTGGTCAAATGAGTATCTACTTCACTGCAATGAATGAGAGTCGAAGTACAAAAGTCCAAGGAATCTTTAAAAACATAAATAAGTTTATAAAAAGTATAAAAATAATTTAATAGTTTTGCAGCTGGATCAATATGTTAGCCACTAAGTTGCTTTCATTAAGAAATGCTGTGTAATTGTTGAAAAACAGTATGTAGGGAAATTTTGTTTTGAAGTTTTGCAGAGGTGCTGAACCAAATTAATCCACAGAGCAGTCATAACTGGTGTGCAGAAAACACAGATTTGAAGTACCAAAATAAGAACTTCTGAAGGATGGAAAAGAATCTAGACTGCAAGAATCTAGACTTCACACATTCTATAAAAGCCTAGAAATCTTCCTTAAGGAGTTTCTGCATCAGCCTAGGTTACAGACAACTTACCAAATACACTGCATAGAAAGTGCACTCTTCTTACAACACATCTCATTGGGAGAAAGGTGAAAGCAGCTATGTGTTATTTCCCATCATTCATAAATTGTTAAAAGATACTTCTGCTCATCTTAAAAGATAGAGAAATCTATGATCTATTCTGCCAATCCCATTTCAGCAGTCTCTCATACCCCAACCTTGCCTTCCATAGCTCCTCCAGCATCTCTTTCATGTCCATGATCCAAAATAGTATTTTTATTAACCAATTAAATCTCTAAAAGTGAGAAATGCCAGTTCAATCAAAACACTTAAAATATTAACCCTTTGGAAGTAGAGAGATAAAAAAATGTTCTTCACTAGGTGCCTTCTGTACTGATATTCCTGTCAAATTTTACACTCAAAATATCTGGGTCTGACTTGTACTCAGAACCAATGTTGGATTTTAAGTACAAGGGTGCTTTCAACTGCAAGTTGTTTGGGACATATATCCAGGATGTTACATTTACCCTTGGAATGAATGAAAAACAAGGTTATTTTAAATGTTACAGTCAGGCAATAAATTACCTCCATATGAGAAAATGCTTAGGTTTTTCTGTTTGACTGGAAAAGCACCAACCTCACTGACAGCAATGTTAACAAATAAGGTATTGAAAATCTTTGATTACCATGACAGTTCACATTGCTCTATCAAAATCTTTGCAAACTAAAGTGTCTAAAAGACACTAAAAACAAAAGAATCAGGAACTACTTTTGTATAATTTTTTCACTAGGTGCTTTAGAAAAACTAAAGCAAGGACATACTAACTTACAAATTCAGTTAATTTTTATCTTCTTCCAAAAAATTGATGCTTTTTGCTATTTAGATATTTTTGGCATTTTCCCTTCCCTATGTAAATCTACAAAATACCTTACATAACAATTTGGTTAATTTTCTTATGCCTACACAGCTCTCTTCTTCTGGACCAAAACTACAGTTGGTTTGATCAAAGGATGTAGTGTGGGGCTTTTTTTTTCCTGTTGCCTCTTTAACCACAAGGATGCAGAAAGGCCTACCTCAAAATTTAGTGTAGATCTGTAGTAATTGCACCCACAAGTGAAAAGAAGCTCTTTCAGGGTGGAACACAACAGCTGTTACATAGCAGACAAGACGACACAATAGTTTAGGACAGGAAGTGATGGCATCTCTTATCAAACTATATTTAAGCAGGAAGTAATTTTATGTGATTAGCCAACTTGGAACCTGGCCAGGTCACAAGGATTAAAAACTCTTGCAAAAATTTCAGCACAGCCTTAGTTAATTGCCCATGAACTTAATTTAATTTACAGCATATTACTACTGCATATATAGTGCTGTATGCACCAAAAAGACCCGTGGCAAATTGTTTTGTCAGTATATACATTTTCAGGTTGCACTTAGGCTATTAATGATGTTGCCTTTAGCGTACTTTTAACAATTTTATCCATAAAACACCATCCAGTTGGCTACCTTTAAGGCTACATCAAATGTATGCATATTGTCTAGATGATTTTTGTATATTAAAACAGAATAATGCAGAACATCAATACTGTGACAGAGCAAAGATTTTTTAGTTGGTTGGGTGGTTGGGTTTCTGACTTTTTCTTTTTTTTTAAGAGACACATGCTGTTCAAGTTTTATTTAATTAAGGTCTTGTATGCCTGCAAAACCTATTGTTTCAAGGCAGAACATGGCTTTGCTTACACAGTTCAGATTCTTCAGCTTCTAGCTCTTCTCTTAGTTTATCCTTATTCTGTTTGCCATGTTGCTAAAGACATTATGAACACATTTCTATATTTTAAGGCCTTAGTGATGCATCCATAACCAGAAAATATGTAAAACGGAGCAAGGATTAACTGCAAAAAAACCTAAGCTGGAGGATAAATGCACTGACACTTCTCTTCAACCAGTGAGTTAATGCCTTTTTCAACAATGCCACTAATTGAAGGAAATACAGAGGACATGGGTCTAATGTCCAAGAATGTCCTTAGCACAAGAGAATCAACCCATTAGTATATTTAATTTTCCCCCACCAACATAATAAATTATATTCTAAATAAGAGCTATATTGAAAGGTAAAATATACAAATGCTCTTAAAAGTTATATTCATACATTGCCTCATGAACAGTAACTCTTAAATTTAAAAAATACTAACGATTATGTCCTTTTTATAGACAAGGATTGAGGTAGACAGAACTAAGAGCTGAAATCATAAGCTTGTGATTCTAAATCCTGTGAAGTTCCACCTTCCAAATATTAGAAAAGAGCTTCTTAGAAATAGTTTTGTACCATGATTAGTTGCATATGTTGATAAAGAAATACACATTCCCTAAACAAGTTTTCTAGAAATTTATAATAATACAATTTGCCAGAGAGCTCAGAAATCATATTCCTGAGTGCAGTACTATAACCATTAAAAAATAAAAAGTGATTATCTTATGGCCATGTCTTCAGAATCTCTTGCTAATCTGTTATTTCTTAATCTGAGCACATTTTCTGCATGATCCATTCGATGTCACATCTATTTGCACTGTCTTAGAACTCTCAGAACATTATCATCATGCATGCCACAATATAACCCAAATAAAGATCAGGCTTCTTTCAGGACTACAGAAAGCTGAACTATAGATCTAGAGATTATTATTGCACCTATCTGAATATGAACCTGAATATTTTTTAGTCTTTCTGAAAAGACTGCATCATGTAGTATGGAAATTTTACACTGTTTTTTACATAAGTAACTAACATTTCTTTGCAGGAAAGCAAGCATGAAACGTACCTTTTCCATACTACTGAGAATTCTAAACACCCTAATTTATTGTTATATATTTGGGGATATCTTAGGTCAAAAAAAAAAAAAAAAGTAACAAAAAGCTACTTAATGTAACTAGAATACTAGAAATTGGGCATTCGTGTGCTGATAACACAAAACTCCCAGTCTTGGCCTTTTCTGTACCTTTTCCCTTCTCTCCCTCCAGATTATATTAACTTCCTTTGTTGAAAGCTAAAAATGCATAAATTTATTACTATCCACTACAAAGATCTCTATGACAAAGCCTTACCTAAATCACTTCCTGGCATGGTAAAATGACTGATTTGTGCTTTTGTGAAAGCTCATAAGAATTATCATAAGTGGAAAAGGTGTATCGTGTTTGAAATTTTTATGACTATTACAGGTAGTATTCTCAAATTAAGTATGTAATATAAATTTTAGCTTCTAAAAATTCAGGTTTCTGATCACATTTTGATCATAGAAATCAATAAAGATCACTTTGATGCTTCTTGTGTCTTTATGTTTTAACATTAACAGAGAAATTTAAAAAAAAGCCAAAAACATTACAAGTGTCTAGTCTTGTCTTTAATGTCTACATTAACTCATACTCAGCAGATATAAATACAGCTGCATTTTATGAATCTCATAGAAGATTGTGTATGTTCATGAAGTGGAAGAGTTAAAAATAACCTCGATGTTTTTCCCAGTGTTTTTAGCAGATGATATATACTTAATTCAATCTCATTTTCTGTAGTACTTTAAGTTAAGGAAAAACTTTAAACAGCTATTAATTTTTTTTTTTTTTTTAAGGGCAAATAGTGGAATACCTCTAGAGGTATTCCTACATGACAAGACCCTGCATCTTTTCTCTGGCTTCACCATATTAATGGCCCTTGGCCCTCGCTCAGCTGCGGCTGTAATTTCCATCTGCTGAAGACAGTGCACACACTGGAGCCGACCCGTCCGTTGACAGTGTTACACCTCAGAGGAGAAGCAGCACGCCAGAGAGCGCCGCCGGGCCCCCACGCCTGCCGGGCCCAGGGCCGCCCAGCCTCGCACTGTCCGCCGGCCCTCACGGCTCTGAGGGCCAGGCCTCTGCCGGCCGGGGCAGCGCGGCGGGAGTGTCACCGCCCGCCACCGTGAGGGGACCCAGAGACGGCGGCGCCGTTCCGCACGCCCTCGGGCCGCCGTAGCCCGCACCGGGCCCGGGAGGGAAGTGACGATGGCATGCAGTGATGGCCTGCCCTGGGGCCCGGCCTGCAGGTGAGCAGAAATGGCCTGCGCTGGGGCACAGCTACGAGGGCAGCCGTGGCCTCACAGCTCCTTTTCACCGCAAGGCAGCTCGGACAGGTGGCCTCGGACAGAGCAGACCCTGCCTTTTGGAGTTTGTGCTCCCTCTGCCAGACTAGCTGCAGAGTGACTGAAGCACTTGAGTCCAAGTCCCATCTTGGCTATTAAACTATATCTCTGCTATAAGTTGGTTTTGGCTTGTACAAATTTGACTGGAGGTGACCTCGTGCTCAACTGCAGTGGTTTATTGCACAATTAAATTTTCTCACCTACTTCACTGGCAAGGATTCTTTTTCTTCAAAGAAGGCAAATAGGTACTTGCTTCATAAAAGGCTTTGTTTTGTGAAAGCACTATGAAGAAGCTGGAGTAATTATTAAAAGCAAAGAATTATTAAAAAGGCTTGATCTCTACTGGATGTACTATCTGCTCTCAAAAATCTGTGTTGGTAGAGACAGTTCAACAAGATTTTCCAGCGTTGAACATTGTTTAAGAGTAAGAACAAACTGTCAACAACAGGCAATTTTCCATTGCCGACTAACCTGAAATGATCTCATTCTGTGTACTTCAGTGCACATAGAAGACAGAGACGAATTCTATAGATGCTGATGACTGCAAGAGGGAAGATCAAGGTAAGTCTCAGATGACTTGAAGAGGTAACTAAATAGTATCATTATAGTTCTTCAGTCAAGAGGTCTAGATGATGTCAAGGAAACTGCTAGCAAAGAATTCCCATAGTTATATTTGAAACCTATCATTAAGCAAGTCCTCAATAGTCTGTCTTTTCCTTCATGGGTATTTATTAAGAAAAGTGTTTACTAAGGGTTCACTGAACTTGTGAGCCCATTCTTACCAAACATTACTTTTCTGTCATAGAAAGTGCAAAAGTATATGCTTTTGCTGTTAAACCTTGAGCTATGCATTATTTTTTACTAATATTTTTCCAGTCTCTCCTAATTATCTATTAAGTTACTTCTTACGGTAGTCTGAGACTTACCTTGATCTCCTCAATTGCGGTCACTAGAATCTGTAGATTTCTTGGCTGCCTTCTATGTGCACTGAAGGTAATGGAACCAGAACAAGTTGGGGGGTTGGAGATTGCAGGTTCCTTGGCCTAGCCAGCCTAAGCTTCCTACACAATTTGAGGAAGTTGAGAAATAAGGCTTTTTGTTCTCAAGTCCAAATATTAGTTGTATTTCAACTAGGACTAAGTTGAAATCCCAGCACAACTAGTGCACTAAACAGCTTAGGTCTTGAAAGTTTGGCTTGATGCAGTCAGCCCTGGAAGTTAAATCTTCCACACCTGCCCATATGTTTTTAATTTGAGTGGACATGAATTGGTGTTAATGAGGTCCCCTTTAATCTGATCTATTTGAACTGTCATCACATTCTGTTTCAGTTGTGTGGAATCACAGGATGGTTTGAGTGAAAGATCATCTCATTCTTATGAATGTTAAGATGTATGCAGAATAGTAAGTGCAGCCACTCAAAATTCCAGATATTTTGTGAATGTTTGAAAATCCACGCCAGAGGACAGTACTAGGGTTGCTTATATGCACAAGAGCTTCATCACAAAAGACAACTACATATTGATGTGTATGTCTAAGAACACGCAGGGCAGTAGAGATTTGGATGGCCAAGAAAGAGGCATTTGGCTTCCTAAATTCTGGGTGGCAGCTATTAAAAAAAAAAAAAAAAAAAAAAGGAAGAAAGAACACTTTTGGAGGGAAGCAGGGAAAATCAACAACCTTCAACCTTGATTTGCATTCTATCAGTTTAAATTTTTTGGAAAACTGAATAGACAAAAATCTAAGATTCATCTTTCTGAAGGGGACTACAAAGTTGACAGCTAATTAAATGTCAGTCATCCATGAAGCTAAACAGGCCTAAGGACTGCAAATTAACATATTCTAGAAATAATCCTGTACTACTTGATGGGCCTTACATTTTACTATTATAAAAGAAAATATTTTCAAGACCTCACAGACAAGCTCTCTGAGCTAAGAATAAACAGGACTAAAACTCATGCATGACATCAGTTTGGCCTCTTTGTTCCCATGAGCTTATTTATTCTAGTGTTGTTTGGTGGGGTATTAGGGCAGTAGACAAAGTAGGCAGTTGTCTATTCAACTCCTGAGCCAGTTGCTCCAGAAGTTGGACCACAGAATGAATGAAATATTGAGTTGTTGCTCTTTAAGTTAAGGAAAATGAAAACCACTCAGGAAAGCAGGCCTTCTGTCTCAATCTCTGACTTGAAATGTTTTTTATTAAACTGAAGGTTCAATAGTGAATCTTTATTACCTAAATGGGCAGCTTGGCCACCTGTTTTCTAAAAGTATCGGGTATTCGCCAACTTTCATTCACAGAAATTTAGAGCTGTTTTCTGAGCAAAGATCTTCACCAAACACAGATGCTTGACCTAAGCATCCAAACTAATCAAGCAAAGTTGGCAAATACATATTGTAGTATGCACATATGGAAACTGGTAAAATCATTCCTCATACATATAAACTAGCATGCCAAATCAGGACTACTTGTTCCAGAATCAGTTGTCACATAAACATGGTCTCCTATATGGCCTAATGACCATATTATAAAGAATAGGTTTAAATTCATGTCTGCTCTTGTTCCAGATTAATTTTCACCTGTGAAAAAAATCATTGCTTAGAGCCTAATTCTTGTCTCTGAATTGATAAATTCCTCACGTGCCTTAATAGTGTGTATGTTGCTACCATACAAGAAGTAGAAGCTTGATGTCCTTCATTTTGCACACACAAGCAGCTATGATAATCTGGCTTTGTATTTTGACTTCAGTTGCTTTCCAACAGATCACTGGATTAACAGTCAGTGCAATAACAAACACATGAAGATTTATTTAAAATATCTCCTTGTAATCTGATCTGTATTGCCCTTACTACAATTACACAGCAGCAATTTGAGACCCATGACTAGAGAGGTGTTTCATTAAAGATTCCTATTCTCAGAGTGCTGGCATTCCTGACAGAATGATTTTACTTTTGCACCTCAATCTAAACGTAATTTTCATTACTGTTGCTTTGTAAGCATGGCAAATGAAATTAAAAAAAAAAAATCTCTAAGTCCTCATTCTGTGAAAAGGTAGTAAATCTATTTTATTTTGTCACTAATTTCAGTAATATTTTTGTCTCTATAAGCTAAACATTTAGTCTTTCATAAGCTTAGTTCTTATTTAAAAATCCAACTTGTTCAAGGAAAGTGAATTTAAAAATAGATACTTTAGTCTAAAAACTTTGTAATAACCCCTGCATTGATTCTATGCTCTATCTCCTATTAACCTTCTGTTACCTACAGCAGAAGCTGTAATGTGGCGTTCTGGAGAGGGAAAAGAAACTAGGCTTTGGTAGTTCCACTAGCCATAGAGCTATTTTAATTTGTGTTTACCAATGTCATTAAAAGAAATCTGAACATTTATGCTTGCACAAAATGCAAGTTTTCAGTTACAATAACAGTCAAGTAGGGGGTTTTCTCCTTTGACTCCTCTTTTATCACAGTAGTCCTGTTTATCGCATGATCACTTTGGTATCCTTTCCAGGACTGGAGACAACATATGTTATGCGAATGTAAATCCATGAGAGTTGGCTGGCCAGGAGGCTTGTCCCAGCCAGAATATACAGCATATGCATCCTGCATTCTTTTCTTCACTCAAAGTATTAATTCTTATTACTCTCCTTCATGCCTGGAAAGATACCACCACCGAACAAGACCTCCAACAAGTTTTCTTGCTATCTGCTTTTACTGCTCACTCAGGATTTCCAGTTAGCGTCTCTTTCGCAACGAGCAATTTCTCTCTCTGTCTGCTCAGGCTCAGATCTAGTTATCTCCACTCCTACACACTCTGAGTTTATCACTCAAATGGCTACTATTATTTTGGCATTCACTTTTGCACAGACCCTGATTTTAGGAAACTTGCAGGAACACAGATTTCTATCTGCCTTTCAGCATGGGTTGAAATTGGTCAAGACAGTAAACCTTGGGACTGGCAGGACATTTGTACGAGCCTCGTTTCCTTGGGAATGCACAATTGAATTATGTCTCTCAACCATGCTGGTGCAAGCGCTGTCACCTCTGCAGGGCTCAGTGGCTCCAGATACAGGGTAAGCGGAGATAAACAGTTGCCCCCTTTCAGAACACATCTCCATCAAAGCCTGTCTGTCCATCAGACCTGGGCACATCCATTGCTAGGATTTCACAAGAAGTCTGTAACAAAACACTGAGATTTATGTATGCTAACTGTTAACATCAGACATGTAAGTATGAAAGAGAAAGTAATTGGTGAATGGCTTACATAATTATTCCTGTCTTTTTCAAGTCTAAAAAAGGTGACAACCAAGAATGGCAGAGGTTGAAAGTAAACCTTACTGGAAAGGCAGCAGGAGGCAGATGTATGCAAGGACAAAGGAAGAAGGCAGGCAAAACCACGCAGGTAATTTTGAGAGCTGTGAGTTTCTTATATCTGCAAAAGATCATTCCCAGTATAAACAGAGGCATGTTGTGGGAGGAAAAATTACTTAGGGATATGGAAAGAAATATCTTACCAGAATTTGTTTTAAATAATTTTAAAAATATTTACTCTAATCTTCACTTGAAGTTAATTTCCTCGGCAGGAGCAGAATTCTCAAGGTGTATTTTAACACAAAGCACTCAAACTACCAGACTGGCTTACTACTTAAAATTAAGCAGGTAAATCGACTTTATACAAGACTCAGGTGTAAAACTCTTTTAGCAATCATCTAGACAAAGGAAACAATTGCCACGTGCCGTAAATAGTTTCACAAAGGTTTAATTTTAAGTAGGTAATTGGTAAGAAGGCTGCTGGCTCCTGGCATTTGCAGGTTTCCCAGCAGCGTGGTACTAGCAGCTTTGCTGTCCTTAATGGATGCATACAGACAACTGCACGCTCCTCCAAGAACGTGTACATATTGCTATTTTTTTATTGCCGATCATTGGATAAGATAGTGAGATAGATATAATTTTAATGCAATATTTTTAGTACAAAAATGGAGATAATTTCTTCAAAATAATGAGACTGTTTTTTCCGTGGTTTTTTTTTCATTGTTTCTAAGCTTTCTTCCATTAGCTTTGTTTCCATGTGATAAAGACACAAGTTTCCTATGTTTATTCTTTTTTACTTTGACAATTATGATGGTTACTCCTGAGTCTTGATTTGTTGGCTCTAACAGGATACTCCTTTTCGTCATTATAAAGTACCAGTGGAAAGAAGCATTTATTTGGCAAAAGTAGGCAAAAAGTAAAATAAATAGTTGGTCTAGTATAGTGTTAAACAAGCTACCCTACTTCGTATTTGGAGGACTCCCAAATCAATCCACATGTATATACAACATAGAGGAAGCAAAGAACACAGAAAACAGTTTTAGCAACTTCAGAAAGAGAAGTGCAACAGAAGTTGGATGTAATAATCAGACTGGGGTTATTAGTGGTTATTTTTTCCCCTTGTCATAATGTCATTTTTTCTATGGGCAATGGACTTAGCTCACAGTGCAGGATTTCTTTCCAAATGTTATATCAAAAGTACTTCCATGCACGTGAGTGAAGGTGAGCACAGAAAGCCCCACCAATGTCACCAGTATCTCAGGTCAGGATAATAACTACCCATCTAATGAAAAGTCACTGCAAGAAGCACCAAACTTATTAGTAATAACAAGTAATTAGTAATAACAGATTGTTGGAGAAGCATAATTTAACCTTTATTTTAGTCTGAGGCCAAACCCAGCAGTCTGGATCCTTATAAAGCACTTAATATTATGCCAGATAAATAGGCACCAGTGAGCCCAAGGCTTTGAACATCGATTTTATCCAGACTTCAAAAATCCTGTGTGAATCTTCAGATGGAACTGGGCTTTTAAAAGTCTAGAACTGCTGTCTAAATGAGCTGTGACAGAAATTCTGAGACGGTCTAACATGTAACCTCATTTCCAGTCTGGTTGTCTCTTCCTTTGCTTCCTTAATTTAATTTAACTTCCTTCCTTCCTTCCTTCCTTCCTTCCTTCCTTCCTTCCTTCCTTCCTTCCTTCCTTCCTTCCTTCCTTCCTTCCTTCCTTCCTTCCTTCCTTCCTTCCGATTCAGGGCCGTAATCAATGTTAATTGCATGTATTTGTTTTGGATAATTGTTTGAATGACTCTTTATCATAAAATAAACATTTCCTGTAACCGATTGTGTTAGAACTGGCAATGAGGAATGCAGACCAATGATTTTAAAGGAGTACACTGGATTTGTTTTCACCTCTCACTTTCAACTCATAGAACTTGGTTATGGAACTAAAGTTATGCGTTTGCTTTTCTCTGCATTATTTCCTCATATGATGCTGGCAGTCATGCTTATTTACTAAAGTAAACAAAAGAGCCTATAGTGTTGATAGCTACGATACCAAGTTATTTAACTAATGCCATGAATGTGCCTTAAATGATGAGAAATTACAAGTATTTTTTACTGTATTTGTTTTTTATTTTAAGAAGCGACAGTAATGCAGTAGCTGTATGTATAACACCTTCCAAAAAAACCCACAATCTAAATTTAATTATGCTAAGTGTAATCATGGGAATCTAAATGTATTAGCGTAAGAAATTTTAATTCTGCTCAATAAATAGAAGCAGGCTGAGTTATCTTATAAAAAAATGTCAGATATAAGCTTTCTTTTGTGAGACCTTTATTTTGCTCTCCAGAGTTAGTCAAAATCTGGGATTTTGACTTCACAGATAAGCAATAATCCATAATTTAATCCACTTTTCCTCAAATGTAAATATTTTTCTTACTGAATCTACATTCTTTAAATTCCAGGCAATATTACTTGTTCAGCAAAATGCTAAATTCTTGCTGTACTCTGAGATTAGAAGGCACGTGATCTTGCAGAAGAAGCAGGAGACAGTTAAAAAATCCATGACTGATTTCAAACCTGACAATTCTTAATGGATTGAGACTCAGAAGGCATAAAGTGGCATCAGCCTTTATGGTTAACTGAATAGAAGTCTCTAATATTTCATAAAAATAATCTTTAATATTGATAATGACATAGAAACAAGGTGAATCTGGTGTTTTGCAGTCTGGTGAAATTGCATGCATTTACATGAATGCAAGCTTTATTAGCAAGGGATACAAAGAAAAGTAGTACATTTATTAGAAGATGCAGATGCCATGGGAATTTTCAAAGATTAAAGAGGCTAACTTATCTTTAGTATATACTCTCAGCTATTTCAGTGATGCAATGAGTGACCTTGTCCTTCTCATATAACTACCAAAAAGTATGCAAAAATTACATAATCAAGCAGCATAATGGGTTGCAACAAAACAATTTCTCAAAGGGTATTTAAAAGCAGTTTGAGAGTACTAGGATTGGGGTGATACAGTTTGTCTTGCAGTGTGGTCTGTCCCCTCTTTGGACATCACTGGGAATCAGTTAGTCAATAATAATTCAGTTATAAAATTGCTTCAATGTGTTGCTTTCCAGAGCAAGATCTACTCGCGTGAACAGCAGTCCTCGCAAGAGAATGGAGAAATAGCATCCTGGGATGCATCCAAATCAGTTGTTACTGCAGCCCAAGGTGTCTGATTATGATTTCACCAGTCAGTGCTACTGTGTCAAGTGGTGCTAATAAACGGTTACAAGGGGAAAAGAAACCGTGCTGCATTAGCGAGGAAAGCGGGTACTGAGATAGAAAGAGGGAAAAAGCCTCACATAATGTTATGTGATTACACAATAGAGGAACTGAGCCTGGGATGTGTTTTAGAAACCTACTTCTAGCTACATATGGGTATTTTAAAGTAAATAAAATATTGTGAAAGCTTTTTTTTCTGTTTTGTTGGTGTACTATTGCTCTCTTTAGTTTTTGTACGTGACATCTTGGCAGTGTATCGTTTCAGTGGTTAACTGATAAATGCTACCCCCACAGGATTGTTTCCAGCCCCACCTGCTGCTCTGAAACTCACCATTTCCAGCTAATTCTGGAGCTGGCTCTGTATTTGGTTCTGGCTAAATTCTTCTTATGTTTCGGCTTGGAAATTAAGGTAAAGGCTAAATTTTATTTAACCAGGATTTTTTGTTTTCTAGGATTTCTAATAAAGCAGTAGATATTTTACAGATATTTAGCAATTTTCCTCCTGCGGAGTCGAAATGTTTTATAACTACGTCATGCGGGCCCGGGCCTTGCGGGGGGACGGGCGCCACCGGGTGGATTGCCGAGGTACAGCCGCGATTTGCCTCCGAGGGTGACCCGAGTCTTGCGCTGCATCACCGAGTCGCAGAATATTCTCCGCTGGAAGCGACCCGCAAGGATCACAGATCCCTTACGCGTTTACATCTCAACGATCTTTACATCGGTCTCCTGTACCTAAGGATTAGAATTCGGCCTTTAAAAACATGATGGTCTTGTGCTGAGACCACTGTCCATCCAATGGAGAAATACGCTTTCATAATCTCCTGTGCTGTTTACTCACTACTTTGCCTGATATTGGGGTTTAAGACCATCTTTGATTCTCCATCTATATTAGAGCAGCAGTTATCTCAAAAATATCCAATGGGTTATTACAGTTTATGTATTCTTCATGCCACAGATAACGTGAAAGGAAGTACTATGAAGGCATTGGCTAAAACATGATGGATCACATAGGAAGCATCAATAAGGCAAGAGAAATATGTTCAACAGAAAACTGTATGTCTTAGAGAAGAAAATATAATAGATCAGTAAAAGAAAAGCATGATTTCAAACAATTTTTCTATCCGGATTTTGGATGAGGCCTTCATTTATGCTCATTGACATTCCAAATAGGTCCTTAATTTTTAAATAATGTCTAGGATGTGAAAATCTATATGTAAAAATTATCTTTTTATCCAGAAGAACAGTTTGTTTCTGTGAAAAAAAACTAATTTTTCATGTGTGAATATGTCTGATTATTAGTAGTAAAGGCAATGGTGTTTTAAAAGAAATAATCCTATTTCCGGTTTCATGAATATTGAATCATTTTCAACCTTTTTCTACGTAACAGCTTACAATGACAGAACCCACCCTCCTTATTTTCCCGTATACAAAGCCTAGCTAATAGTGTGAGGACATTTCATAAAATATAGGGAGAGTTTTCCTAGAAGGAGACTGAACTTGATTTTTACTTCTCCTAGGCAAGGATCAGTTGATCACGAAGCGATGCAGTTCTTGTGTTATGCAGCAAATTCTTCTTACCGATCCAGTTATGTAAGAATGATCTGGCAGCCCCGTGTTTAGCCTAATGATGTGTTTCCTGAGTTTCCGACTGAGTATTTGCATTTGTGTTCTTCATTTACTTCTTCTATAGGAGCATCAATGGCTGTTACACTTTCAATTCCCAGCCTGTGGGTGCTGGTTGCCAGCAGCTCAGCAGGAGCCAGATGATGACAAAAGGAGATGGTCCCTCTGAGCTCACCATCAGTGCAGCCTCACCACACGGTCCGTGTGCAGCACTGGGCCCCAGCGTTGGAGAATGACATGAAGGTCCTCAGATGCTGCTGGAGGAGGCAGCCGAGCTAGTAAGGGGCTGGAAGGCACGTCTTGGGAGGAGCAGCTGAGGGCTCTGGGCCTGTCTGGTTAGGAGAGAAGGCAGCTGAGGGATGACTGCTGGGCTTTTTACCAATTCCTGAGCAATGGACATGGAGAGGCAGGTGCTGTGCTCTTCTCCCTGGGATCCAGGGACAGGATGTGTTGGAATGGCTCAAAGCTGCATCACAAAAGTTTCAGACTAGACATGAGGGAACATTTCTTTACCAGGAGGGTGGTCATATGCTGAAACAGGTCTCCTGGAGAGGGAGTTGATGTCCCAAGTATTGAAGAGACATTTGGGCAGTGACTTTAAAAACAAACTTTGACTTTTGGTCAAGCCCTTGAGAAGTCAGGCAGCTGTACTAGAGGATTGTTGTAGGTTTCTTCCAACTGAAATAGTCCATTCTATTTGAAACCTTTTGGCTGAGTACAATATCCTTGTTTTAAAACGTCCATCCATTCTTTTTTGGTTTTCATAAGTAAATTAGGTGGCTATTAATTAGAACTAAGATTTAGTGCATTTATACAAAAGCATTAGGACTATGTACATTTAAATAAAGGAAATTAAATTGCTTTCTAGTTTTGCACAGGTCTCCCTGGGAACAACAAATACAGCATACATTATACAAGCAACCTGACTGTAGGCTTCTCAGTGTTTGTGAAATAAAAAAAAAATACTGTAATTAGTCCAGAAGAGTGGCATATCTCAAGGTAATCAATGACTAAAAACAAAGTTACATTTCCAAACCAGTGAAAACAGATATTCCCAAATTGTTTCCAGAGAAAAGTGTATGTTTTCAATAAATTATAAAATATACATTTTAATATGTGTCAGTGGTATCCGGGCCCAAGTTCCTATTGCAAACTTGGGAACACAGTGCTGGTACAGACAGTATCTTCATATCAATTTTTTTTTTTTTTTTTGCTTCTTTTAACACCTTGTATTACAAATATTTATGAGTATGCTAACCATTATGGTTTGTGAGAAGATCCATAAGCCCCACAGCATATCAGAGCTGTTACTTGATAATCAGTCTAGAGAGCTAAGAAAGAATATCACAGGCTGTCTTGTAGAGAATGTCAGTAATATTTGTAAGTAGAAGTTTAATATTAGTCAGTTACATATGCAAAGCTTATTTACTTGAGTGAAGTCTGCAGAACCACTTCCTAGATATCAGTAATCACACCATTAGCAGATACTAGATGCAATTTTAGTTTTACTGGAATCTGAAGAGATGTCGGTGTCTGCACAGGTCTTCTGGTTTAACCTGGACAGTTGCTGGTCCAGTGACTGCTGTGTTTTGGATTCAGTATGAGAATAATATGATATTTTGATGCATTTTATTGTTGCTCAGCAGTGCTCATCCTAAGTCAAGGACTCTTCCTGTGCTCTGTCAGCAAGGAGGTGCACAAGAAACTGGGGAGAAGCATGTCCAGGACAGCGGGTCTGAACTGGCCAGAGGGATACTCCATACCACAGACATGACAGGCCATGTTAATATGTATGAACTACAGGTTCTGTAAATGCTTATAACTAAAAATTCAAATTACAGATTCTAAGTGTGAACTTCTATGAAAGTACTCCAGTGACAAAGGGGCAACTTCCAAGGAAAAAAATTACATTTTATTCTTTCCCTACCGACGAGCTGATGCAAGACAAATGCCTATCATCAGTTCTTTATTCCAACAGTTGTCTATGTCTGAATTTCAAACCCATTTGTATGCTGGTCTTTGTTAGGAGCAGTAAATTCTTCTCTGTTGCCAAGAAAACCTTATTTTGCAGTGATTTGTCTACTTTTTTGCATTGCACATGCCTCCTGTACATAAAAGAAGTTGGAAATACTCCAAACAATTGTCTCTGGAGATCATGATCTCTGACCTTTATCTGCATTTAACAACAGCTTAAATTCCACATTTTGTTCAGCACAGGATTCGCACAAAAGTCTTCTAAATAGGCTCTACCAGCTGCTATTTAGAGCTGCTCCCATTGTAAAATCCTTTTCCCCCACAGTTCATTGTTTTAGAAGTAAAATGTTACTGGTTGTATTTTTAGAATTTTTTTATCCTTTACATTTTTAATGAGAAGTGAATATGCTAATAGTCAGCCATGCATTTTCCTTCTATGACTTTCTGCAAAACACAACTAAACCATCAGTCAAAACACTAAAGGTTTTTATGTTAGTATTAATTTGAATAGTGGTTTGAAAAATGCAGTTGTTTCACTAACATTTTAGTTCCCATCTACTCAACAAACATACAAAGAAAGCAGATACTTCTAGCTGTGATAATTTCTTGTTTTGATAGGTTGTGGCCAAATCTCCTTTAGCTACTTTTGGAAGCAATAGATTTGTTAGTAATCTCAAGATCTAAGAATGAAAAGGTTGAGAAGTGCTACTTAACTATATTAAGAATCTGATTTAAAATGTAAGATCTAAGTTTTCTTATTCTAAATGTGATGTTATATATTTGTTATTTAGGCTGTACAGTTTGGATAAAACCAATTCATTATTTATAGAAGTCAAAAATTGTACAAAGCATCTAAATGAAAGCCTTTCATATTGTAGTTGATATTTAAAATTAAGAGAAGGAGAAAAAAAATCCAAACAGAAATAAACTACTTAAAGCTGTGGAAGAGAAAGCCATTCTTGTTTCCCTAAAACCCAAACCCACCCAAAGTTATAAAGTTAAGATTCGTATGAAACAGAAGAAGCCTGCATTTAATTATTCCTGAATCTTAGATCCTGATTTCCATGATGAAGAGCAGAGGCCTCTGAGCCACTGGGGTATGAGCTTTAAAGGGAATACAAAAAAGCAATAGGCCTTGTATTCTGTAAGGACTATGTATTTCTCCTAAGGCTCTGACCAAAAACCCCCAAGCAAATGGTATCTGCAGGGTGGAAACATGCTACCTCACTTGCAACACTCACAACTCGCAATCCCATCCTGGGTAACCCTCCCATCCTTTTCCCCTCTGCACAACTTCTCAGACTGTGAGTCAAGGCTTTTAGAACTTTTCTGGATCACACATTGTCATAGTTTGAGAAGAAATGAGTTTTTTGAGATAGTGTGGTCAAGCCAATGAGTGTTCAGATTTTAATATTAGCACCTGGTTTGTCCACTGAGGGCATAAATACGCCTCTGAGAACACAGGGGGTTAAAAGCTGTGAACTCCCAGGGGAAACTCTCTTTGGGTTCCGGTCCTAGAAGAGAACAAAGGTCCCCCCTGCCCGGCTCCAAGCTGGGCGGGGGGAGGGGAGGCCATGCGGCCGGAGGTAAGCCAGGCCTGGGGCAGAAGCAGGATTCGAAGGGTGGAGGAGCACTGCGAGGCTTCGGGCAGCCATCCCCCATCCTTCACCATTTCTCCCCCCCAGAGGGAGAGAGAGGGAGAGAACCTGTGTCTGTGATAGCGCAGCCGCCGGCTTGAAGGGGGTGCCCTGCAGAGCAGCCAAACGTGAGAGTTCTGGACAAGCAGAGCCTGAGACTTTATACCCTTCTTGTAGGTAATAGAAACCTGCCAAACGCTGATCTTCCTAGAGTTAATTAAAGGTGTTGAGAGAAGCTCAAAAAAATCCTAAGTGAGAAGAGATAATAGAGTGGCCTTTAGCTGGACTTTTCTTGGATAGCCATAGCAGAACCCTTGAGTTCCTGTGACACAGAGACTGCATTCTAGGGGGAGGCATTGGCTCAGAGCCAGGAGAGTGCGGTGATGTGAAGGTGTGTGAACAGAGACGAAGGGCGGAGGAGGGTGGTGGTGGTGCCCTCCGTCTTCGAAGAAGAAGAAGAAGATGATCTCTGTTTAAGAGACCCCTCAGCCCCAGGGGGTGAAACATGGAGGGGACAGGTGTCCCAAAAGGAGAGGCACTGCGCTCTTTTTAAAACTAGACAAAGCATCCTTAAAGAGAAAAACCCTAGAAGAAGCTCTGGTCCATGTGCAGTGGTGAGAGCACTGGACATGGAAGGAAGAGGTCACAATAGCAAATGTTCTCCGGGCAGTGCCACATGTGACACGGAAACACGAGAAGTTTCGACTGTTTCCTGGGGAAGTCTGTGGTGCAAGAAAGACTCCTCTCTTCTCGAAGAATTGAGAATTGATTATCTAAAAGATAGTAATAGACTGAGAGTAAGTGATCTGAGAGGTAGTAACTGAATTAGAAATTTAGTGGGGGGAGGAGGAAGAAATTTAGAAAGTTTTCATCCTGTGTTCTGTGTGTTTCTCTTATAATCTTCAGTTAATAAAGTTTTTTTCCCTTTCATTCTTAAGTTAGAGCCTGCTCTGCTCTGCCTCTGATCACATCTCACAGTAGATACTAGAGAAGAAGTATTTTCATAGAAGCACTAGCATTAAACCAAGCTCAAACCATGACACACATCCATCCTGGCATGCGGGAGAGGACAAAAAGTGATCCTTGAGACTACAGATAAAAAGAAAGAAGTGAAGGTTAATAACAGCTGCACTTCCTTTATGCATCTTGAGAAGATAGCTTCACTAGCTGGAACACAAAGTAACACATAAAAATTTCCTCTTTTCCAGATCAAGGTAATATGATCAAAGACGAATCCCTTATTATGTAAGGCTCTGCATGTGAGACACCCAATGGGTTTGGGTAAATTATTAGAAAGGAAATAATCTAATTAATTTGTTTCAGACTTGCCAAATTTCACACAAGCTTGCCTCAAATGAAAAAGCCATATGACACTAACCAGAGATTCAGATTTCAGGTTCAGTCCTTTCAGGCAGGAAGATTTAGATTTATTTAGGGGTATGTGCGTAGCAGTAATAGAGCCATCTTCCCAGCAGAGCTATCAAACTCACACTTGCGAGAAAGAAAAAGTCAGTAGTTGACAGAGATTTAGTTTGACACATTTCCTACTGATGGGACATCCAAGGAATAAACAAACAAATCTGCCTACATGAGATCAGAAAATGAGCATCCAAGACAGTATTTTTTTCCAACAATGCCTGTGTGGTGGGTTAACCTTGGCTGCCTGCCAGATGCCCACTAAACCACTCTCCCACTCTACCTCTTCAAGAGCTCAGGGGGAGAAAATAAGATGAAAAATTATGTGGCTTGAGATAAAGACAGACAGATCACTTGCTAATTACCATCAGGGGCAAAACAGAACTGACTGGGGGAAGATTAATTAAATTTATTGCCAATTTAAAATTGAACAGGATGGTGAGAAACAAAGCGAAAATAAAAATCAATCTCCCTTCCCTTCCCCTATTTCCCAGGCCCAACTTTACTGATTTGTTCTGATTCTTCTACCTCCTCTCCCATGAGCAGCGCAATGGGGATGAGGAATGGGGATTGCACTATCTCAATAAAGCATTGCTGTTATCAAAACTGTTTTCATTGCAAATCCAAAACATAGGACCGTATGAGCTACTATGAAGAAAATTATCTCAGTGCACCCCATCGTGCGCTTCTCTACCACACTTTCCTCTTCCCGCTGTTTCCCTTCTCCAGCATGGGATCCCTCCTGCAGGGTACAGTCCTTCACAAACTGCTCCAGCATAGGTCCTTCCCATGGGCTGCAGTTATTTAAGAACTGCTCCCTCCAGCATGGGCTCTTTTCACGGGGTACAGTTCTCTAGGAAGAGATTGTTACAGTGTGGGTGCCCCCCCACCCCATTCCTCTCCCACCCAGGCCACAGATTCTGCTAGAAAACCAGCTCCAGTCACCTCTCCCTGGACCCCAGTTTCTGCAGGTGGACTGTCCTGGTGTGGAGTCCTCCATAGGCCACAGGGCCTCAACACACATCACCGTGGTCTTCCTCATGGGCTGCAGGTGAATCTCTGCTCTGGTGTGTGGAGCACCTCCTCTCCCCCTTCACTGACCTTGGTTGTCTGCAGGATTATTACACATTTTTTTCACTCCACTTTCACCCAGCTGCTCCACAGTGTTTTTACACTTACATTTTATCACAGAGGCACCACCAACATTGCTGATGGGCTCAGCTTTAGGCAGCCATGAGTCTGTCTTGGAGACAGCTGGAACTGACTCTGTTGGACAAGGGGGAAACTCCCACGATATCTCACAGAAGCCACTCCTGCAGCCTTCCCACTACCAAATCCTTGCCATATAAATACAACACAAGCTAATAGCAGATGTCCAGTGAGAGTATGGGAATAACACAAGATACAATGAAGGCCGCTTCCCTTTACTATCCAGCATATGGAGTTCTGTTCAACCCTCCTTCCGGGAAGAAGCATGAATTTAATTCCAGACAAAATCCTTAGGTGTCTGTATTTCTTCATGGCCTGTAGTGATAAAACCCCAAGTGCAGTATTACAAGTGCTTAGAAAGGGAATACAGTACAAATGTGAAGTCACCACTAAACCACTATTAGTCTGCGGTGTGCCTACACCCTGAATAATGAGTTCAGCTACAGCTACTTCTGACAAATGATCTAGTAGGACCAGAAAACTAAAATAAAGGATGTTCAAAGTTACAGAAGAACTCACAAACCGAAAAATGGACTAGAATCCTGTAACTCAGGAAAGGCAAAACTCAAAGACAAGGTGATAGGTATCTATAAAGTCAGAACTTGAACATGAAACAATTATTTGCTCTTTATTTCAGAAATTAGGAAGTATCAAGTTAAATTATCAGATAGTGAGCTCTAAGAAAGCAACGAGAGAATCCTTTTTTTTGCACATCACAAAGCTAAATTCTGGAACTACAACTACAGGATGTGTCTGTGAGGAAAAAATAACCAGTCCTCATAAAGATGTGTGCCGCTACCTGTTTTTCATCTATAGCTCTGAAATGCAAGTCTGGTATTTGGTGTTCCTTTTCACAAACTCTGTGGGTGCCCAGTCTCATGGTCTGTGTAACACGGGCAGCACCTATCATAGCACCAGTAAAAAAATTAAGGTGACAAAAATATCTCTGTTGTTAAACATCCCATGAAGTTAATTTTCACTTCTCCAACTGTTTCTGGCATTGGCTATGTTGTGTTCTTGTTATTTCCTGTGCCCTCTCTATGAGGCAAAGGTGAAGATACACTGTCTCAGCCCCATGTAAGCCTCCCTGATAAAAACCTCCAAGAATACCTTATGCCAAATGCAGGACTGTGACCTCATCTACCTTCTTCTCCCTTCCCATCTCTGCCAACTGGTGGATCGCTATCCTTGGTCAAAACAAAATCCTTTCATTTTCTCCTTCAATTTCTTTATCTTAAGCTGGTTTAAAATGGGCACATTGGAGCATATAGGGCCTTTTTCATGTAAATTCTAGCTAAGCCTTTGTTATATTTATGTACACACCCTTTAGTTTTAAATGAATGTTTTTTTATTTTTTAAACACACCACTGTATCTACCACACCTGCACTTCAAAGCAAAATAAAAAAAAATCATCTAAACAAAAGAAAAAATCAGTCAGATGGGAATTTGAGCTGCTTTTGCACAGGTGAAATACACTTGTAGTACGTACAACAGTAGAAACAAGGCCTATATGCCTAATCCTACACATGATTCATTAAGTCAAATCTACGTGATATTTATTTTCTCATTTGTGTAAGGCACAAGAGGAAGAGATTTACTCCGGTCCTATTAAGTGCCCAGCAAAACACAGATGTCCATTTCCATTTTTTCCTACTGGAACCTTAAGAAAGGGATATTGATCTCTTCAATCATAAAGCAAGAGCAAGAGAGAGGTATAGTTTCATCAACAGCTGCAAATGCTTTCTGGTTTTAATTATGTTTTAATCACAGTCATTTTTTTCTACCCATAAAAGTGTTTGACATAATAAAAATTAGGGTAAATCAATAAATAAATTTGAGACCACTTTTGAGACAATTCCACTGCCAATAACAGGAAAAGCAGAATGAACTCCTTGAATGTACTGTAATAATAATAATTCCTGATGTTTTGCTCCTCCCACTTCCTTCTCTGCTTTAACATTGATTAGTCACCATGTGACAATAACAATAATTATGTTGTATCTGGATTCCAGTCCAGATCGTCAACACGGAAGTAAAACATATTGTGTTCCTGCGTCCCCCACCCTACTTACATACTATCCTCAGCAGCAGAGCTCAGATATTGGTAAAATCTTACACTGCTATTATTCTTGCTCAAAAACTCTTTTAATCCTATATATATATGTATATACATACATATGTATGTATGTATGCATGTGTGTGTCGGTTTTGTGCAACTATTAGATTCTTATAATAGGTATATAGAAAGACAGTTTAAGGCTATCCAGCCTTTTAGTAGCTAAAATTTCTTGCTAAAGGACAATAAACAAAGACATTTTCATCTCCAGTGGAGTAATTTCCACTCCTGTAGCCTGGGCTGAAGACATCTTCCTGGATAGTGTTTTTCTGAAAGAAAACAATGATGCATAAACACTCTCTTTTCTCTAAAACGTGTTGTGACTTTTCACTATTAGCTTTTTCTATTGCAAAAAAGAGAAACAATTGACATATGTGATTTAAGGTGAAGAATTCTTCATATTTATTAAGATATTTCTTCACAAGGTATACAAATATTTAGATTTTTCTCTTTAAACATAAAAGCTATTGGAAAGGGAAAAGGTAATTGTTTCCGATGTCTGCTGAAGTTCTGAGTAGTTTTTTTGTTTTAACTTTATATGTCTCTAGAAGACTGGTTATTCCACAGAAATGAATGAAAAAGCATGTAGGTATTCTGAGGAAACAAACCAACAAAAGCATTCTGATCAGTGTTCTTTAAAATGAGCAGTAAGAGCTCCCTGGTGAATAAAACAGTACTAGAAGTATAATTTTGTGCTCCACAGAGCTTTAGTCTTCTTCCTGACTTGGAACATGGGAAGAAAAAAAGAAGAAAGATTTTAAAACATTGACACTTTCTATAGTATTAGAATTCCAGAAATAGTAATAATAGATTAAAAAAAAAAAAAAAAGAAGAACTCATCACCTTTATAAAATAAAGCTGAATAATTTTTAACAATTCTAGTGATTTCTGTAATTTTAAGTACACATTCTTTTAGCTTCCAAAATCCAAGTTTAGCCAAAACCTAAAATTTCAGAAGAAGACACAGGTACACTTGATCCATCTACCCAAGGTATAGCAATACATATAAAATTAATGTGTTAATGTGGTTTAATTGTCTTTTACTTTACACTGATGCAACTCAGAAGGCACAAAGTAGCTTCTTGATTAAAATAAATTGGTAACATGATAAAGTAAATCTATTTATGCTTAAAAAAATTTCTCAGGAACACTGGACAATGATTTTAGATGGATATTAAAAAAGTATAAATTTATAAAGTAAAACAACAAGAGGGAAGGGAATCCTTTTTAATATGGGTGTGTACCACAGTGTTTTATCTCATAAAACTGGGATCCATATAGGCCAAAGTTATTTCAGCTTGATTTTGATAAAGTTAAAAAGTATTTTAGTTTCAAAAAGCTTCCCATATCAAAATTAGGTTTTAAGTTAATTTCCCATATCAAAACATTTAAAATAAGTTATTTTAACCTTGCTTCAAAAGAATTACTAAGTTCAAAGTGCCTGCATTGTAAAGTCTCTATATATATATATCTATATCTATATATCTCTCTCTATATATATATCTATATCTATATATATATAGATATAGATAAATTATTTATTTCTATAAGAGTTATGCCATGTTTCTCACTGTCAGTATTACAGTAGTTTCTTTAGGGCTTAATCTGTTCCAAATTCTCTGCAATGTCAATTTTTTTCTTTTTTTTTTTTCTTTTTTTTTTTTTAATATCACCATTGTTTATTTTACAGTTTGGATAGAGATCACGAGCCTTTTACAGACACCATATTTACCAGATATGTTTAAGCTATGAACTGTGATTTGGATTTATTTTCTTAGGACAACTTTCTGATTTACTGTCCACTTTCAGAAATCTTTCTTGTGTAATGTTTATCATAGACAGTTGAACATGAACTCTGCTTTTCTTCACATCCCAGCTTTCCTTGCTGTGTAAAACCTATATAGTGCAGACCTACTGTTTAGGAAGTAAACCAGGAGCGACCCCACAACCTTGCACGGCAGGCTAGAAAACAGGGAACCTCTGATACATTTAGTGTCATGCTCAGTAGCTCTAGTGCACACAGAATCAGAGAACCCCCTGAGTTGGGAGAGACCCATCACGATCATCGAGTTCAACTCCTGGCCCTGCACAGACACCCCTACAATCCCACCCTCTGCCTGGGAGCATTGTCCAAACGCTCCTGGAGCTCTGGCAGCCCTGGAGCTGTGACCACAGCTCTGGGGAGCCTGTCCAGTGTCCAACACAACAGCCCGCAGAAAGAAGAAAAGGCAAGGGTTAAATTCATTAATGACAGCCCCAGGAATGTGTATAGCATCTACCATAGGGACTATCATAGTACTTGTTCTAGCTGACACAGTAAAAAGAACAAGTCCTTGTATAAACTGAAGTAACACTTTACTGCAGAAAAAAAAGTATGATTTGAGATTGCTTTGGTTTTTTGTCTTGTCTGCAAGTTCTTCAACCTATTCCTTTTCTGCTGTCTAAGCCACACACCCATGGCAGGGGGTGTATTTAAAAAACTGTATTTCATAGTGAATGTTGAATAAATGGACTTTTGTCTCAAGGATGCATTTTCCTTTTCCTTGGACACAATGGCTGCTATCCATGGAGGTCTTCTTCCTGCCTCCGTCACCTTCAGAAATGGCCACGGTAATATTTAGGATCATCTGTGTTATAACTTGCCAGATCAAAATCCATTTTCTAGATTTGAGACCTTTTTACTTCCTTTTCTCTCTGAAAGAAGAAGGTTAAGATTCTTGGGATATTGCCTGAAATCCTTCACAACAAATGAATATTGAAGATGCAGTCTAAATCACATTAAAAAAAATGTGCTCTCTAATAAGATTCTTGCAGTTTGGTCAGAAATTTAACAAAAAGTCGTTGGAAACTGTCTATCTCCAAATGGTTATTAAAAGTGAGTTTTTCTGAAATATGACTTACTAATAGGGATAAGTATAAACTATTCAGCTAGACAACACCAATTTCTGATAATCCTAAAATTTCAAACTATGACCCAATGACGTTAAGGACAGACACTAGAAGAAGTTTAGCCATTTGTGGAAAAAACAGCTTTTGTGATTCCCTTTTTGTGAAGAGATGTAAGACTGGACAGTTAAGGATAGTAACTGTTAATAATTATGTGATTTAAATCTGCCTGTTTCCATATAATTGATATGGTTAAAGAGCATGATGAAGCAGAAGTATTCTAAACCTACTGCTTTGCCATTTTCGAGCACACTGTTACACAGGATTTTTGACTTCAGCCACTAACACCCAATATTAGATATTTTCCCTGAGATGAAATCCAAATTATATGCACGTTTGTAAGATGGTCCCATTTTAGCAAAGATTCAGAATGTAGAGAAGCCTTTGTACCATGTGGTAGTATTTTGTTCCATTGCTCCTCTCTTCCCAGCTCTTCATCTTTGTCTCCAATGAAATAGTACTTTGCCTATTATTTCTCTGTGTGAGGAAGTTAATAAAATGCAATACAATCAAAACATATTTAAAAGCATGAATGGAAACAGAATCAAGGATATTGCTAACCACAGCAATAGGATGGTCTACAATTTAGGTGCCACCTCTCTAGTTTCTAACCAGCCTGGCTGGTCTTACACAGGTCCCAGATCTGTCAGACCTATTAGGCATGGACGCATTGAATTTGTATGTCTTGTAGCCCCATGTCAGGGTGTCTTGATTGTGTTTTTCTTCCCTTTTTTAATTTTCTTTTTTCTTTTATTTTCCTTCCTTTTATCCTCCCTTAAAGAATAGCCAGCCTGCTACTGCTGCACACCCCTTTATTTTACTTGCAAAACATGATCTATGGCACTCACTGTGATACTGGGATTCAGGAAAGCCCTGCTGCAGACTGATAACAGATGGAGTTGGATCAGTAAAATACTGAGGCTCATGACAGCTGTAATACATCTCTAGACTCCTTAGTAATAACATAACCTGTCTTCTTCAGGGCCTGGCTCAGAACACAGTGTGAAGTGTCTCCCATGTTCTGTAGTGGCCAGGGACACTGGAAATCATAATTTGTTTAGGGTTGCTAATCGAAATGCTGTGATTGTGTGAAGACTTGGCATTTTAAGAATTTGGGAAGATTATCTCCTGATTTCTAACATCATGCAACATCTCCCCTTCAAGTAAAAATGGCTGCTAATGTCTGTTACTTTCAAGAGGACAAAACTGTGGCCTCAATGCAATTAAAATGAATGGCAATTCTGTGGCTTTGCCGTTGAGAGGGCTCTGTCCAACATCCCCATCCCACCGCGTCCTTCACGGACAGCCGGCTCTATCCGCTGACGAGAGACGGGGGAATTAATTTACAGGGCTCAGGCAAGGAAGAGAATGCGACACAGTAAGAAAACTCAAAGAGCGTGTTGCAGTTTTCAGGCTGAACGTGGAAGACGATTCGGATGTCTCTGGAGATGCTGCTGGACGCACTAAAGGGAATCCTACCGCTCCCAGAAGGGTTTTCCGGGCCCCGCTCGCGCTCAGGGCCCCGCCCCCGCCGCGCCCCTTCCGCGGGACCGGCCCGCGTGGCCGCAGTTCTCGCGGGAGCTGGGAGTGGCCGTTCCAGGCAGCCGGGCGGTCTCGCGCCGCCGCCATTGTGTTGCGGGAGCGGCGCGAGCGGGCGGCTCGGCCCGACCCGGCCCGGCCCGGCCTGCGCGGCGGCCCGGCCGTTACGGTGAGTACAGACCGCCCGCGGTGGGCCCGCCTGCGGCTCGGGCCGCTCCTGCTTCGGGGCCCCGCCCGCCCTAGCGGTCTCACGCTAGAGCCGGGGAAACCATTTTGTGCCTTGCTGGGACCGGCCCACCCGCCCTTCTCTCCGCCATCGCCGTCAACGGCCGCTCGGCACCGCGCCCGCTCTCGTAGCAAGGCTGTGTGACACCTGGTGCCCCCTGTTCCTCTCCGCTCTCCTCGCGGCCTCTGCCCGGCCGTTGGGGCCAGATGCTGCCCGAGTAGCGGGACCGGGTGCGGCCGCGGGCCCCGGCCGGGCCCGAGTCGTGCGAGCCGCTTCCCGGGGCCTGGCGGGGGAGGTGAGGTGCATTCGGTGGCTCTGCAGAGCACCTGCTGGCTGCGAGAACAGCCAGCCTTAGGGCACCAGCCGCGGCAGCGTGGGCAACCATCGACATTTGTAAATATTCTTGCTCCTGAGAGGTTCCTGAGAGGCTCCCGAGTTATTTGTCAATTTCACTACATTGAAGGTTGAGAAAATAGCCGTAACGAAGAATTGCGGAGTCTGAGAGAAAAGACTCGTGAGCTCTTTCTTGCCTGTCATAAAAACGTGATTGTGAGTAAGCTCCGAGAAGACACGTGAGCATGTTTTCTCCCGAGGTTGCTCGGGAGGAAATCATGCGAATAGTTTTATGTTAAACCTCACAAAAACATGGAGACATGAGAGCTCGAGTCTTAGGTAGAAGTGTCAGTGCATAGTTCCAAGCTAGAAGAATTAATTTAGGAGCAGGCAGTGAAGCTTATGCTTCCCTCTGATGGAGGGTACAAGATTGCTTAAAACTGGTAGTAATCATGGAAGCTGGCAAACACCTTACTTACTCGTAGACGTGATTACCTGAAATTGCTCCTCTTTTATTGATAGAGAGGGTCAAGGCAGAAGAGAAATATTTGCTCTCTGTGTTTTGTGAATCCCTTTTTGGGAAGGGGTATAAAAATGGACAGTTAAGGATAGTAACTGTTTTTGTCTTTTGAAATTACACTGCTTTCTCTCAAAGACCTCTTGGATCTTTTATCACTTTGTTATGTCAATCCGTGGGTGTGTTAGGTCTAGTTCATCTTTTACAGTGCTGTTGGAGGGATGACAGATCAAAGAAGGCAGGTCATTTGATCTGTGTGCTCAAAATAGGCTGTGCAGCTCCACCTCCTTTTTCAAGTTGGTCATCTGTTTCTCAGGTATGACTAAAAAGTTTTATTTCAGAGCTTGATTTCTGACCAAGTTTTGAGAGGTATTGCATATGTCCTTTATTTCAGGAGGTTCTAGAATTGTTTCAGTTTTTTTCATGAGGTTTTGATTGCTGCATAGTGTAACATGGCATAAGCTGGTGAAATACGTTGCTTTGATAAGAAGAGTGCTGCTCATCCTGCTGTACATGTTCTCATTTTTCTATTGTTGGGTATGATTATGAGTAGTGTTAAAATAATGGAGAAGCCAGAAGTGCGTTTTTGCTGGTTGATGTGTCGAGGGTTCTCAATGAAGGGCACATCAGGTGTGATATTTGAGTAAGGTGTTCCTTTGCTTTTTGGCAACAACAGGCTTTTTAAATCAGTTCAGACTACAACCCAGTTTTTGGTTCCATGATAATTGTTATTGTTTGCTCAGAGAAGAAATTTAAGTCTTTTTTGGTCTCACTACCTTCTGTGTAAATTGAGGTATCTATTTGTCATTACAGAACTTGCTACAGCATGTTAATTACCACTTGGGGTTTGTTGAATTCCTGTGTGTGTAAACAAAATGTTTGAGGTTTTGAGTGTTTTTCTTCAGGAAAACCCTTAAGATGATGATACTGTTTAAGGGAACCATTCTCATTCTGAAATTTTGTATACAAGCTCAATATTCCCCTTGCAGGCAAGTATTGTTGTGGCTTTAATAGTGTGGGTTTTTTTTTAGCATGAGAGCGTTGTATTGCTCTGTGATAGCTTAGCATGCTCACCTTATTTATAACCTCCTCATTGTGTTACCATGATCAGCATAAAACTTGTATGTGTTTTGTTTGTATTCAAGCCACCTATGAAGACAGTTGCATTTCAGGCTTTCAAGGTACAGTGCCTAAAATAGTATTCGGAGAACTCTGGGGAAAAAACTCCAAAACCCAAAAGACATCTTACTAGTGTTGATCACTAGAGGTGGAATGCCTAGATCTAGTTTTGTCTATCTAGTAAATGGACGTCATGGCTCCATTGACTTCAACTGCATTTCTGTCCGTCTGAGTAAGACTATGAGGAAAGGCTGAAATAATTTGGGTTGTTTCGCCTGGAGAAGAGAAGCCTCTGGGGAAACCTCCTTGCAGCCAGCTATTTAAAAAGGGTCTGTAAGAAAGATGGGGACAGACATTTAGTAGAGCCTGTTGTGATAGGACAAGGAGTAAATTTAAGGAAGGCATTTTTTATGATGAGCATATTGAACCATGGGCACAGATTGCCCAGAGAGGTGGTGGATGCTCTGTTCCTGGAAACATGCAAGGTCAGGTGGGGTGGGACTCTGAGCCATGTGATCTCATTGAAGATGTCCCTGCTTATTGCAGGGCGGTTGGACTAGATGGCCTTGAAATATCCTTTCCAGTTCAAACTATTCTGTGATTTCTCCTAGTTGGATTGCAAATAAATTTTATAATGGATGCCCAGAAATTGAAGACCTCTCGGGCAGCAGATTTTTAAAAATGATTCATCTTAACAACATGCTTTATGTCACCAAATCTTTATGTAAAGGTAAAGGTTTAATCTGATTTCCTTGACCAGAATTTCTTTGCCTAGATCATAAGGCCTTGTAGTCAGCATCTTTTCACTTCTGCATCAGACATGGCAGATATCAAATGCCTATTCTTATGTTACTCTGACTGATCTTTATAGCAGATCCTTCTCATTTCCTGGCTGAAATAAAGACTGCAGAAAAAAAGTAAGGTTGTATTAAGGAAATGAATCACAGTGTGTATACATAAACTGACACGTTAAATTTTGCCTTTCATATTGTGCTGCCTTAACTTGGTTTAAACATCTCTTTTTGGATATAGTTTCTGCAAGATTTCTTTACTTATAGAAAGAAAATACTCTATAGATAGTATTATCCTGACTTACTTGGATTGAAATCACAACCTGTGCTAATTTACAAGATTAGGCTGATGAGTAACATTGCCTGTCCTCTTGGGGCTACCACTGAAGGAGAAAATTAGTCTTGTGCCTATTTATGTGTGTCTGTAGAAGGAATTTGCTAATTTTGGACTCCATTTCATCTTCTGCAGGTAGTTGGCTCTGGTGTCCAGTCTTCCATCCCATCCTGATCTGTGTAAATGCTCTTAATCTGTTCTGCGGATGGTGCATAAGCAATTTTATTAGCATTAGATGATTTATAATTTAGTCTTTGAAGTTGTCTTACGCTTCTGTCTCCTCCACTAACTCATCTGGACATTAATTCCTACTAATAGGAACTTCCATTCCTTCTGGAACCTTTGCATTTTCCGTGTGTGTCTGTGTCTGACTTGTATCTATGCTATTTAATTCATTTGGTTCCACACCTATCTGAAACAAAGTGATTCAGAAACAGAATGATCCATAATAGAGGAGATAATGCCAGCACTCTTTGTTGAGTACTTAATAGTACAGAATTAGATCCATTATTCTGTGTGTTTGTTCCTTGTATTTTATATCAGGGTAAAACACAGACAAACAGTGCTTTGAGTATCAGATCTCATCAAGACATACGGCTGTTCTGTCCAGCCTACACTCTAGTCTATATTATTGTGATATTATTTTAGCTTTACAGTTTGCAGCTTTGATAGTTACTTTTTAAAATTATTGAAGCTTCATGCAAGTACTAAACTTGTAGAGCACATCATGGCAGATTACCCTGAAGGATAGATTAACTATCATTACAGTTTGAGAATAAATATGATTGTTACGTTTTACTGAACTAATGATCCAACTGAATTGGTGTACTTCCACAATTAACTGGTTTTTTTTGAGCTCTGGACTGCTGCTTAGAACATTGTTATTGATACAGATGTGCTTACAAACTGAGAATTGCATAAATTGCTGAATATTTACCAAAGGTTTTAAATGGGATCTGGGAAATTAAATTAATTAATTATTTCAGTATATTGATGCAAAGTTGGGCAAATGAGCGTTTTAGATTCCGAACCAGATCTTGTTTACCTGGTGATGGCGTTGGCAAACACGAACGGCTTATTGGTGTTGGAAGTGTGGTCTAGAAGCAGACGTCCTCTGTAATACAGGCCAGTAGCTCTTTTGTACGCAAAGGTAAACAGTCACTTAAACCTGGTATAATTTAGAGTCCTACTTGCAAGATTAAGCATTTTGGCTGCTCTTGTAAAGCTAGCTAACAACTGAACATGCATGAGAACAGTGGTTAAGAAAACTAACCGCAGCTGTCCATACTGTTAGGTCAGTGGAGTTCTGTACAAACTAATTGGCTTTTACCAGGTAGAATATTTAATTCAGTGTGACTTGAGCAGAGATTCAAAGTGCTGAGTATGTGGACTCACCTTGAAACTGCAGCCAGACATGAAGTGTGTCAGGATTGATGTAGCAGCTTTTTTGCAGAATATGATACTGATGAGCATGACTGAATTGGGGAAAAAAAATGTGCTTTGTTAATGGATAGGGTTTTTTTTAATCAATATAGTTTACTCCTGTTCTCAGAAGGGTAGGCCAGAATTAGAAGTGGTTAACTAGACTGTACCACTTTGGCAAGTCACCCTGTATCAGTGGGATTCTCTGCCATCTGTTTGTTACCTGTCATGCTATTCTTTGTGTACCACACCACTGATGATAATGCAGTTTCCTTAATTTTTTTTAAGAGCTAATGTTTGTGGTCTGCTTCTGTCTCTATTATCCAGAGGAGGAAGAAACTAGCTGCCTTGAGTTTTAGGCAAACATTAAGTCAGATCCCATTTCAAGGGCAGGGATGAGTATAGGAGCACATCTCCTGTGGAAAAGGCACCAGCATTTCTTTTGAAATGCCTAGAAAGAGCAAAAGGCAGATAAACACTCAGCAAGTGAGAAGTCAATTTATGAATACACTTGTGAGATAGCCTGTGCTCCTTTGCCTGTGTTAGCTTCCATGGGAGCTGTCTTTGGAGAAGTTGAAGGCAGATAGACTGCAGATGTGTTTTTTCACAGAAGGGTGAAGTTTCACAATTTCAGCCCTGAGGAATAAGTCTGAATATAATTTCTGCAAGTGTTGAGATGCAGTTCATTAGCAAAAATGTAATACATTAATTTGAGAAATCTGAGTAATCTGTTCCTGACTCATTTTGCGTTAATATGAGTACTGTGTGGTTCTTAAGGGACTACCTCTTACACTTATAATTGCAAGAATATAGCGTAACAAAATCATAAAAGGGACTGTAGTTTTCTAATGAGGGATGGGAGGAGATATAAAGAAGAGGTTACAATAACTAGGATAAGAACTTGTTTCCCCATTTTGCTGATGCAGTCAGACCAAAGCATTGTGTAAATATTTGTATGTGTGAGTCATATTTATGTTACACCCAGAAGGACCTGTGCCTATTTTGCATGAGTTCCCTGCTTCCATGAGAAAAAAATGATCAGTATGTCCTTGTACAGGATACAAAGGATGGAGTCAAAACCCTCAAGAATTCCTCGCAGGATATCTGTTCAGGCTTCCAGCTCTCCTGTAGGATCTAGAAGTGGAAACAGTTTATCTGGTGCATATAGTACAAGAGAATCTTCATGGAGATTAGACTCTGGATACCAGGTAATATATTTTTTTCCTTTTTATAAAGTATAAGTGATTTTAAAAGTGTCTTTTTTAACCAAGAACAGCCCCAAAACTTAGACAAACAGAATTTCTAAAATGCGAGAATTTACTAACCAGGTCACTGACTGTAATCAGCGAATTGGTAGTTCTAGATTTTCTGGTTTTACCTGCTCTTGTTTGTAGCTGCACCTTTAGAAATCAGCTGTTTAATGAATGAGAGGGCATTCTGATAATATGGATCTATTTTCTTATGAGCCACTGCCATCTTAAATCTGGGTAAATGGAGTTTTTTGTTGAGGGAGAGGTGAGGGTTTTGTTTGAACTTTGATGTGTGTAGGGCGTTACACTTAATGTGTTGGTCATGCAAAAAGTGTTAACTGACAACTGTATATTGTCAGTTAACAAGGCTATACTGTTCTGCAGCACCTCCTGTGTTTATATTTTGAAGAGGTAAGAGGAGGAGCTTTAGACTCTGTTGTGGTTTGACACTGGCCAAATGCCAGGCACCCGCAACAGTTTGCTCACTCACCCTCCCCTGCTACAGCTGGGCAGAGGAGGGAAAAACTTAATGAAGGGGTCATGAGTTGAGATAAGGACTGTGAGAAAACACTCCAAGGGTGAAACAGGCTTAACTTAAAGGTACAAAGTGAATTTATTACTAACAAAATGAGGGGAGGATAATGAGAAGTAAAATAATCCCTGAAAAACACCTTTTCTTCTCCCAGCCCCTCCTTCCTTCCCACTGGCAGTGCATGGAGACGGGATTTTGGTCAGTTCCTCGCCCAAGGTTTTCTTCCTCTTGGCTCAGTGTCCAGAGTCCTTCCCCTGTGAGGCTGAGGGGTCCCTCCCATGTGAGACAGTTCCCTGTGAACTTCTCCAGCATGGGTCCATTCTCATGAGCAGCAGTCCTCCAAAACTACTGTGGCGTGGGTCACACTTCCACAGGATGAAGTCTTCCAAGGACAGGCTGCTGCAGCCTGGGAGCTGGGGCCCTCTCTCTCCATCGGATCTCCCACTGGATCACAGCCTTCTCCAGGAATTCACCTGCTCCAGTGTGAGCACCTCCCCCACTGGCTGTGGGTGGGTCTCTGCATTCCCAGTGGACCCATGGGCTGCAGGGGGACAACCTGCTTCACCATGGTCTTCACCACAGCCTGCAGAGGAATCTTAGTTCTGGTGCACCTCCTCCCCCTCCTTCTCCACTGACCTTGGTGTCGCTGTGTTGTTTTCCCTCACACGTTCTCACCTTCTACTCTATTGTGGCTGAAATTAAAACTGCATCCCTCCTTTTGTTTTGATTTCTGAAATCTGTCATCACAAGAGGTGTTACCACAAGAAGTGTTACCCCTATCTCTAATTGGCCTAGCCTTGACCAGCAGCCCGTCCATCTTCAGAGCCATCAGGGATTTGCTCTGCCAAACATAGTGGAAGCTTCCAGCAGCTAATTACAGAAGCCACCTCTCTGGCCCCCAAGGTTTTTGGCAGCTACCAAAAACCACACTCTGCAAAACCAACAGAGACTCACATTAGCCTGTCGTGTCATATGTTGGTACAGCTGGGCTTTCTGTGCACTACATGGGACTGAAAAAAGGCCTTTTGCCATTTCACAAGCAGCATTTTGCACTAACCAAGCTACTTTTGTGGGGAAGGGGAGCTGTACTCAAGAAGAAGTATTCACGCTGTGCAGGTACTTGCAGTTTGGGAGGCTATTATGGGAAGCAGAGATAAAACTACTGTAGAAATTATTTTTGACACTTGGAAGCAACAGATAGCAGTTTGGCTCAATTATCTTAGTGCTTTTTTTCTGCTCCTGTCAGCAGTTCTCACCTCAATTTTGGGCCCAGAAATGCAAGCCCATTTTGGTCTTTGAAATTGCAGAAACTTAACTCTGTGATTAAATGTTCATATTGTAAAAAAAATAAATTCTTAGGAGTTTGGTCCCTGCTGGCAGGCTATCTGGGACATTGTATTATATAACGCCTTTTTGAGAAGCAGTTTTACAAGTAGTAGAACATTATTTTTAGCACAGTTAAGTGCATGTGTGTTACATTTTTGTTATCTTCAGCATGCATGTGCTTGTTATTATATAGGCTACAATATATGGGCTGAATGTACAAGGGGAAGCAGTTGTCAGTAATTTTTGCATTTTGGAGTCCGGCATGTTTTTCGCTGTCTGGCTGCTCAGCAAAAGCAAATCGAACAATCTTACTCTTTTGTAGAGATATATATGGATGCAGTCCACACAGTGTACATATACTGAAAGCCATTGATCAGAAGTCTTCAGCTGAACTGGTGCTGTTAAAAGATTTTGACACAATGTATCTTTCATTATTTCATCCATTACATGAACTGCAATGTGTTCACTGCACTCTGTATTCTTTTGACTATTTCTTGTTGAGCAAAGTGCTTCTGAGCTGAGGAATGATCTCATAACACTTGCCAGTTAAAACAGCAGGGAAAATATTTGTATAGAAGATTATGTTGTATCCTTTTTTTCCACTCCTGGTTTGTAGAAGGTAGTCTGAGAACTCATTACACAACTCTGGTGCTTAAAACTGATAAAACTGTAGGAAGCTCCCTCTTTTGACTAACCTTTGGTATTTACAGAGCTGGAAGGAATAAACTGCCTTACTGCTGACAGGTTAAGATTACAGAGGCTGGAGCAAGAAAGTTTTAAGTCCAGTCAGAAAGGAATACAAAGGACAGGTGTTTTCACTTTGTTAATCCATTCAGAAACCTACCATAAAGTATTTAAGATCTAGTTCAGTTACAAATAATTAAAAATTTTTCATTTAGAATAAAAACTTGGACTATCAGTAATTCTTTAGGTATAAGGAGGACTTGGATTTTTAATACAGAATTTCTATAGAGAGAACACTTGATTATAAGTTAACTCAAAAACTTCTGGGACAGATCAGTCAAATTTATATTTGGTTTTGATTAGGGCTAACAAATAAGAAAGGTTTCTGTTGGGTGGGTTTGTTGTTTTGTGTTTTTTTTTTTTTTTCATGCACGTGTGGTATTCTTGTACGTCATGCACTTTTGAGATCAATCTGGGTACTAGCCCCTGCTTATCTGAGGAGGCATAATGAAGAGGTTAATTGTAAACTAATCAGATGTATGGGATGTAGTGTTGTTGCCAGGTAACTTTAAAATAAAAAAATCGAACTCGTGTCATGGTATGAGAAAAAAAATCCTATCCTTTATGATACAACATAGTAAACATTCTATGACAAATGAATTATAAGTTTATTTTTTTTCAGTGGAAGCATAGGGTCAAGAGCAGTTTATAAAATTGTTCTGAATGTTTTCCCGATAACATTTTTCAGCTACTGAAAATAAACACCATAACCAGAATACCTTATGTAGGGCTTTAATTATTAAGTTCTGACAAGGGATTTTAAATAGTCTGAAGCTGAAATGAAGGAAGAAAACAAGCTGAGATTTTTGTATTGTTTTGGTTTGGCTTTGAATGCTTTGTTGTTGCTTTTAAGAAATGGTGACAGCAACTACTGTGTTTATAGTACTCATAGTTCATAGGAAGAGAATGGACAAATAATCACTCAAAAATGCTGCTTAGAGTTAATAAAATGGTTGCATTTCTGTTATTTCTATTAATTTTGCTAATCTCCATGATTATTCTAGGGAGCAAATTAAATTGCAGTCTCGTTCCTCAATTATAATCTATTAATTGAAATTCAGCTTGTTTTAGTGGCCGAAGAGGTGCTTTTGTTGTTATAGAGATCCCTTTCTACTCCTGTGGGGTTTTTTGCATAACACTTAAAAATTAGGCCCTTAATTCTGCCCTTCTGCTGCAGTACCTAAGTCAGGCCAATGCCTCAAAAGTCTTAGATTTTGACTTTTTATTGTCCTAGTTCAAAACAGAGGACAGATGAAGGAGCTGCTAAAAAGTACTTTAGAAAAACAAAACTTTCCTTTTGCCAATGGTTGTCTCTAAGCCTGTTTCATTTCTTGACTATCCCTCAAGGTTTCTTATTAAATGTTCCCAGATTTGTTACTGCATCCACTTCCCTGTATTTTCAGTACTCAGACCAGATACTGAGTTATTTTTGAGTTACAAGATGCATATGATAATCACGTTGTTTTTCAGGAATCCAGTTTATTGAATAGCTCCAGTAGAGACTGGAGAATTGGAGAAAGGGACACCCGTGAAACTCCTTGGAAGCTTTCAGCGTCGTCTCCAACTCGCTACTCAGGGACACTTGATCACCCTCATTCTGGAAGATTTTTGGGAAGCAGAAGCAGATTGGTGAGAGCTGTTAATGTGTGATAATTGGGAAAAAATATTGAAACTCCAGGGTTTTATTTTAGTCTTCCGAATCTGAAAAGCTGCCAGCAGGGGTTCTCTGTAACATTTTTAGAAAAGTAGATCTTACTAATTCAAGATGGAGCAAAAGGTAGAAGATAGCAGCGTTTAAAAACATTCAAAGGATGAAAATAGTGATGTATATTAGTTTTACTAAGTGTTAAGAAATATATTTAAAGTCAGTAGTTCTGTTAAGGCCATTTAAAAAGAAAAAAGGAGGGGGTGATTAGAATCTCAGACATGTTATAGTCCTGTGGATGGCAAAGTTCATATTACTTATACTTGTTCCCTCAGATATTTCCAGCGGGGTGTTTCTTGGGTGGTACTAGCTTTTTGAGTTAACGCGAAGTTCATGGGTTTGAAGACCTACTTTGGGAAATTAAATTGTGAGGCGTAGTTCATAGTGTGATAGTTCTTACTTACAAGCAAAAGAATGGTTACCTGAGATTCAAGACTCAGGCCCTTAACTGGGTTCTAGAATGTGCCTTGGTGACTCCAAGAATAAAGTGGTTTGCTTGTGACATGCTTATGCGTTGTAGAGTGACAGTAAAACACTTTAAAGCGTGGTAGAAATATTAAGATAGGAAAAGCAGAAAACTGAACAAGTTTGTCGGGACGATAGTGAAATAAAAATTCACTCTCAAAGGGAAAGATGTTTGGGCTCACGTCATTAAAGAGGTGTTGGTTTTCTTAGGTGAGTCGAAGGTGAAGACACTGAGATATTGGAGGGTGAGGAGGGAGGGACTAGTGTGCACGTGTTGGCCTTCAGGGGAGGTCATGGTAGATATCTACCTATAGTTTAAATGCAAATGGAATCTGTGCTTCTAAGTAGTCTACATATCTCGTTAAATTAGTGCTATGATTTTCAAGGTGAAAACCTTTTTTTTCCCCAAGAAGGTTAATTATTCTCTTAAATTGTAATGCAAGTGAACCTTGCAGAAGGCACTCCGAAAATTCCACATATCAAGTAGTAAATGATTGAAAAATAAATGATATGTTAAATAGAAGATTAATAAGGGAAAGTATTCTGGCTTTGTACTTGGTTTCTGAATGTTGGTTTGTTTCTCTGTTTTTTTTTGATGAGATGAGGGAAATACTTAAGAGATGTCTTGGTGTGAAAGAGTAAGAAGTTGTGGCTTAAACTTAGTAAAAACCATAACTAAGTAGAAATAAACCACAGATATAACATGCTCTAATTTGGTTGATCTTTAAAGGATCTTGGTTGTGGATAGTTTCTGGGAAGGCAAACAGCTCAATTCTGCTTTTTGATTGAGCTTAACTTTTTTTTTTTAATATGAAAAAAATAAACTCGAAGTATTTAAAATAGATAATGAATGCCTTAACTGTAAGTAACCAGATAAACAGCTTTGTAGGCTATTCCAGACTTTTTTTTCTAGGTCCTATAGTGCTAGTTTTTGAAAGCTGTTTTATTTCAGTGCTGTACACTGCAAAAATTGCTTTGTACCTGTTCTTTACTCTGAAATCCTTCAGTTGCACTTAAGCTTATTGTAAGCAAAATATACTTGTTTCAAACAATTTTCCTGAAGCTCACTTCTTAGCTAATTATGTTTTAGGCTGATAAAAAATAAGTTGGATTAGTTAAACTGTTAAATAAAATAATGTAGCTCTTCAGTTTTGGCCATTTCTTGACAGCAAAATGTGGTCCCTTGGGGATCTGAAAAGCTATATTTGATTGTGTTTATAGCATCTTACAGGATAGGAATATAATTTCCCCCCCTTTTTGCAACAATTTTTTGTTGTAAGCCACGTCTGTCTGGAAAGGAAATGAAATGTTGAATGTTATAGAAACTGACTTTTGTTGATAGGACTGTATTGAGCAAACCTAGAAATACTAATCAAGAGCACAAGCATAATTCCTACTTTATTTTTAAAGGAAAGGTTTTGTATCTAAAGTTATTCTTTACAGTGTTTGTGAGTTTGATGTTATGTACACTTTTGTGCAGTGTAAGCGCATCTGATGTACTATGTAATTTATTTTTTAATGTTATTTCAGTCTACATCTTCCCCTCATTTCACATCTGGGTGTTATGGTGAGTCTGAGAGAACTCAGGGAGCATATCCAAGACTGCATAGCCAGCAGCAAGATAGTGACTCAAAGAGACCTAAACTATCTTGTACATCTACCTCTTCTGTGAGAAGTAATGGCTTGGCTGCCTTTTCAGGTGAGTGGTTGATTGCTTGAGCTGAGTTACATCAAAATTGTCTGAGTAGTAAGATCAGGTTTTACCAAGTTTTAAAATACTTGCTTCAAATATTATGCTTATATCTTTCTTAATTAATGAAAATTTATGCCTGTCTGAAGAGTATCTTGGCAATGATAACAGTGTCCAAAGTTCCGAGTATGCAGTTTACATGATCTTTTGAAAGTCCAGTTGTACTCATATCATTTCAGAATTATTACCTGTACCTATTCCATTTGTGGTCAAGCTGAGCTTCATGGCTCAAACATACCTTCATTGGTTAAGATTTCAAGAAAAGAATGAGTGCAGCTGCTCTTATTTCATGAGGCAAATGGTGTTGATACATCATTGTGTGCCAGGGACAGCAGAAAGGAAATCTTTACCATACTTAGCAATAGTTCAAGCACAGTGTCATGGCTGGTTAGAGCACTGTTGTTAGGGGTTGGGGTAGAAAGTGTTCCTTTTTTAGCAGGGCCTGAAGTCATTCTCTAGGTCCTGGCTAAAGAAACATTCTACACTAAGAGCTCTTTCAGGAAAACATGAGATTTTCATTGAAGCTGTGGGTAAGTTTGTGAAACTTGGATAGACAGAATTGATGCAATATGCCATCAGAAGTCTAAAGCTCAGGAAGTAACAGTCAAAACCTTACACTGAAAATACTTCTAAGCCATTTTGATACAGATCATTAAATTAATTCAGATTACCCTTGTGAGTATGGATTAATGGGTTTTTTAATAACCCCTTATGAAATCACACAGACATCCAAATAAAAATTAATGAATTCTTGCTCAAACCTCAGTATTATTGATACTTTCTTACTCTGTTAATAAAACGACAACCATTAACATTTCTCATTATGGTGTAGGACTGTTTATCTTTCCATTTCTACGTAGGTTGGTTGTCACACTGCCGACCAATGAGTGATTAAATTTCTTTTTCTAAGTTAGCAATGAAGTGATATCAAGGTGAATTTTTCAGAGCCATTGAAGAAGACTCTTGGAACTAGAGTTTTGTCCCCAGCTGATGTATATACAGCTTGCTATGCAGTTGTTGGAGCTGTTAATAAAAAAGATCCATTTTTACGCTGAAGTGTTTTGCTCTGTAATATGAACAAGGACAGTGCTAGTCATGGTTCTTAAAGTTGTGTCTAAACTGCATTTAAGCTTCATCAGCTGTTTTTATGAGAAATGAAATTTCATTTAAGTAGTGTCAAGTAGAATGGCAGCATTTGCTAAGTCTCAAGCTGCTGTTTTGCTATAATGTGAAACCTTTTTAAAAACTAGCTACCATTAGGAGGCAAGATGCTACTTCTCTTCCTCTTCTGTCCTGTAAGAGTGTTAATGGGTCTGACTCTTCACAAAAGTATTACTTCTTTTTGTTTGATGTAGCTTTCAGAACCAACTTTCTGCAAGATGAAGTAAGTGCCTGCATCAGCAGAGTGCACTTAGCTTTATGTTGGCAGCTGGGTCCTTGGTCAGCCTAGTGGTGAACTTGCCCTTGATATGAATAGCAAAAATGTCTGTGTAAGTGCCAATTTTAATGGATTTTTAGATGATTACAAAGACAGGGGATTTATTTACTTTTTCTTTCTAGATTCTTCCTGGAGATGCAGTAGGATTCCTAGATCTTCATCAGTAATGCTTGGCTCCCTTGGAACTGATCTGGTGAGAGAGCGAACACAGTTAGAAAGAAGAACAGATCTGTCTGTTAATAACCTGCTGGATCCCAGCTACGGAAACAGTGACTTTTCACCTTCAACATGTATGTTTCGTGTACCTGAAAGCTCATAAACCTACAGTTTGTACGGCTTTTAGTTTCTTAACATGTTCATAGGATCACAGAATGATTTGGTTTGGAAAGCACCTTTTGTTCCACCGTCTGCCGTAAGCAGGGACATTTTCCACTGTCCCAGCTTGTTTAAAGCCTCCTCCAATGTGGTCTTGAACACTTCCAGGGATTGAGCATCCAAAACTTCACTGGGCATGTGTTTTTAATTTTTTATTCAAAACATGAACACAAAATAGATTTTAAAGTATCCTTTTAAATAAAGTTAGTTGGCCACTTTCCATGCGTTGACCAAACCATCGAAGGATATATGAATGGTTTAGCTTGTAGATGCATTGTGGTGTTGATGGTCACCTAAAGTAAAGTAAAGCTCGTTTCTTACTTGTCTTAAAATCACTTTGTATTTAGTTATGGGAAGAGAAATAATGTTGATTTGACCTAGGAAAGTTTTTTCTTAAAGGTGCATATTATCTCTTTTTATTTGGGTTCTCAGGTGGTTATTAGGGAAAACTGCTCGATCACTGAAAATAAAAATGAATAAGCACACATTTGACATGAGCTGAGAGGTTTGTCTTGTGGCAATGGCTAGGACTAGTAAGGACTTCAGCACTGTAATTTTCACTTTCTGTTCAGAGTGCTGTGACCTTCTAAAACTGTCTCAGGGGAAGCTCACCATTAGTCTTGATCTGCAGCCTTTTGCAGATGCATTAGTTGTATTTTATAATACAGAAGTTAAAGAAAATGCCACATTTCTAAGTATAGAAGATAAACAGAAAAGCTAAAAACTACTCTCAGAATTTGTCCTGGAGTCTTGCCTTGACAGAAGAGTATGTTTTGATGTCATCATACTCCTAGCACTTTTTAGTAAGTGGACAGTTCAGCTACTCTGCCTGGTAGAGCCTAATGGAAAAAGTGGACTGGGGAGCAGCCTTGCTTTGTACTGTCTATGCTGCATTTCTAGCAGTAGTGCTGCTATTAAGTGCTATTAAAAAACTCCCAGCTGTGTTCCCCAATGTGTAATCAAAAGCATATGGTAGATGATTGGCATCTGTGCAGATGTTTTGTTAGCTGGAATCTGCCAGATAAATGAAGCTCATCTTTAGCAGTAAATTGTGATTGCAAGGCAGAACCCGTTAAAAGAAAGTCACCAAAACTGCAAAGATGAAAGCTTTTAAATTGAGACTACATAGAGAGCTTCTGTTTCCTACCTTCATCTCTCCATGCTTGTTTCTTCTTCCCCCTTTTCCCACCCACAACCACCCAGTGCAGCTCCTGGGTCTAGGAGGAAGGAGACTAGCCACCTCAGCTGCTTCATGTGAACTACGGTTCATCTACAGTGCAGTTCTTCTCAGTGTGTTGAGATACTCAGCATTTACAGAAGATGTGCTTGTTAGAATGATAGAATGGTTTGAGTTGGAAGGGACCTTTAAAGTCCCCTAGTCCAATCCCCCTGCAGTGAGCAGGGACATCTTCATTTAGTACAGGTTGCCGAGAGCCCTGTTGAACCTAACCTTGAATGTTTCCTGATGTGTTTGTGCACATCGTCATAGTATTTCCCTCTGCTTTTCTGCAACAGATCTTCAAGACAGGCCTGCCTCTTCATACGCAGAGGGAGCAAGACCAAAAGAAAACTCATTAAGCACTTTGAGGCTGAATGCACCCATGAACCGCCAGTTGCCTTCTGATCATCAGCCATCTTTTTTCAACAGAGACTCTAACGTTAGCTCTTCAAGATCCAGCTATTCTTCAAGACAAAGGAGAAATGAATTGGAATCACCCCAGAGGAGTGTGCAGCCAGCATTTCCTCTTACTGCCATTAGAGATGAACCCCCTTCCTCAAGTGGTTCCGAAAGGATTTTATCCTCTCAGAGGTCATTGAATGAGTCTGGAGCTGACAGTGAAGGGAGGCGCACGACCAGACAGCTGCTGTCTCGTTTAGCATCTAGTATGTCGTCTACATTTTTCTCTCGAAGGTCTAGCCAAGACCCATTGCATACAAGATCGTTAGGCCCTGAAGAGTCAACAGTGGTCCCAAGAGTTCAAGCTACTGCTCTGTCAAGTAGTAATGGAGCTGCAACTCCGGAGGTTCCAGGACTTCAGTCATCCGAAGCTTCTCAGGGGTTCAGTTTTCTTGGACGAAGATGGGGTTTATCAGGAGTTTCACAGAATCGCAACTCTGATTCTGATGGGGAAAGTTACAGACCAGACACTGAAAGTAGGAGCACAGGATCCTGGTTGTCATCCTCTTTGAGGAACAGATGTACGCCTCTCTTTTCCAGAAGAAGAAGAGAAGGACGAGATGAATCTGCAAGGATCTCTACCCCTGATACAACTGCTAGATCACAACATGTCTTTAGAAGGAGAGAGTCAGGTGAGGAGACCTCCCTTGAAGCATCAGATAGCCCTCCTCGGGCTTCTGTTAGCAGACCAACGCCTGCAGTATCTGTTATTTCTACAGCTACTGCCTCCCCACCGGATTCAGCCTCCAGTGGAAGACGTTCAGGAATTCTGCCTGCTTCTCTCTTTCGCTTTGCAGTGCCTCCAACATTAGGAAGCAGTCTGTCTGACAATCTTATGATAACTGTAGATATTATTCCCTCTGGCTGGAATCAGTCTGATGGACAAGAAAGTGGCAAGTCTAAAATACCACCTTCAAGAGATCCAGAAAGACTCCAGAAAATTAAAGAAAGGTATGTTAATATGTTCTTTTGCAACAGTAAAATGTACCTGTTCTAACCTGAGAGAGCTTTCTGCAATCATGATTTTAAAAGGAAACTTTACTTTAGAGGAGGTGACAACTCAGTTGTGTTCTCACTTTTGTCTTTAAAGAAACTTGTTTTAATTCTCATGGGTTTGAGGACAGTTTGATAAGTGGAATTCTCATTATAAAAAGTCCTACCTGAAATGTCACAGCATTTGTTGGTATTCCATCCTATTCAGCCTGCTTTTAGAAGATTCTGAAGATGAAGAGGGTGACTTATGCAGAATCTGTCAGATGTCCTCTGCAAGTTCTGACAACCTTTTAATAGAGCCATGCAAATGCACTGGAAGCCTGCGGTATGTTCATCAGGAGTGCATGAAAAAATGGCTGCAGTCGAAGATAAATTCAGGTAAAGCAAACTGTAGACCAAGGTAGACTTCCAGTTATACAGGGAGGCTTACTGGAAGGATTGCACTTACTGGAGTATTTAGTTGAAAAGCAAGCAGGGGGGACAAACAGTAGTGTGGCACTTCCAGCTTTTTGTGTTCTGTGCAGCCTCTCATGTGAGTAGCTTCAAGAACTGTATTTCTTGTTTAGAGAACTGCATTTTTTGGGGTTGTCTACTAAGATGTTGGACGAAAGATAACATTGCAGAAGCGTAGCTTTAGAATTACTCTGCCGCTTCAGTGGTACCACTTTGGGTGGCATTTGTTCCCCACCTTTCCTTACGGAAATGGTTGTGCTTTTTTTCCAAGACTTCTGTAGCTGAGCTAACTGTTAGCAGTGATAGGAATTTGAAAATCCAGAAATTATTTTGAATTGTAACTAAAGTATGTTAATTTTTTCTTAAAGATACTAACTCCCATTCAAGGCACTTTAAAAAATGCTTGTTCAAAAATTACTTAAAAGTGCATGTATAATTCTTTAAGAAACACTTCAGATACTGCATGCTGTAGAAATATTTTGTAACAGATTGATTGACTGGTTAGTAACTGTTACCTGCAGTATTCTTAAAAGTAGGTGGCTTGATAAAAGACATGAAATACTTTATACCAAAGGAAGGTGCTAGTATCTAATGACTTTTTTACTCAGCACCAGAGGACACACATCAGCAAAGGGATGTTTTAGAAGCTTGAGCCTGTAGAAGAAAAAGAATTTGAATTATTTAGCTATATATGAAGACATAAGTCCACTATCAACTTGCTTTGTTCATCATGTTGCTTATGGAGGAGTCTGTTTTAAAACTGGCACTTAAGACAAAATGTTACTTAACAATAACTTTGTTGTGGTGTATTTATTCTTACTTTTGTATGTTTTTGGATTACACGGTAAAATTCAGAAAGCCCAAGAAGTGATTTTATGCCATACTTGCAGGAAGAGGCATATTAATGCCCTGAGTGAATGTGAGGCAAAATAGGTGCAGCTGGATAGAGAATAAACATTCTACAAGGTTTAAATTCTGACAGTAGCAGATGTCACTACATTCCCTATTAGAGGCTTGCTTTTCTTCTAACCTTGCTCTGCAAAATAAAGTCAAAAATTATGTAGAGTTTTTAATGTTTATATGAGTGTGTTGTATGTTATAGATTGTTGAAACTTGACACTGAGTTTTCCCCTTGCCTGCCACCCCACCAGGTTCTTCTTTGGAAGCAGTGACAACTTGTGAATTGTGCAAAGAGAAGTTGCATCTCAATCTGGAAGACTTTGACATTCATGAACTTTATAGGGCACATGCAAATGAACAAGTTAGTATATTTTACCTTATTTGGTAAGTGTTGCTTTAGTGCTGGGAGGGCAGTCTTTAGAGAAGCCAAATGCATCTCCATTTCAGAAGGGCTGTTATGCATATAAAGTAATGTTAATGTGAAACAGATTTTTCTCCTCAATATTCCAACTACCACTACCTTCCTGGTATGCTTCCTACAGCTGAGCTTTCAGTAAGTGTAAAATATCTCTTTCCTTAATTGCATATCTGTCATCTAGCTTTGTAATCCAGTGTTTGCCACATAGGTGCAGTGTGAATTCTAGCATGAGTATATTGAATTTCACAGTCAGGCGTTGTTGTCGCTTTTAGCTGTTTTTGAACACAGTTTAGCAGTTGTTTTAAACATACAATTACAAATTTATTTTATTTCATTAGAGTGGTAGAAACTAACCTCTGTTCTAGCAGTTTCTAACTGCTCTTTCAAAAAATGTCCTAACTTAAAAATAATCAAAGGCCCATTGGTATTACTCTTGTTATTTAAAATAGAATATCTTAGACCTACTGGATTGTGTAGTATTTAAAAAAGAGTAAATAACACAAAGCTGGTGTTTTTAATGAACTTTATTCAGAGGGGTTTCCCCTATTCTCTGGGTTGTAATCTGATGATATATGAAGACTAAAGAAAATACCAAGTTGTAAGAATCCATGCCAAGTGACATCAATTTTTGGACAAAACATCAGTCTTTCATTTTTTTATTATTTAAAGTAAGTTCTTACCCTAGTACTCAAATTCCTATCAATTGGGGAAGTCTCTGAAAAGTCTATCTATCTCAAGACATCTTTTTTTAGTGCTAGTGCTTATTGGTTGATGTCACTGCACTTTAATAGAAATAAGAACTTTTAATTTTTTTTGCTAAAGAATTGACTAAATTATCTGTTCAGCAGTAGCATTTCTAAAATTTTTCTCTTATCCTTTAGGAGGTAAAGGAATTTCCCAAATATTTATAGCATCATAACATTCTTAAAATATATTCCTTTATTTTGGCTTTCTGTAAAGCCTTGGGACCATGGAGAAGAAACAGCAATACTGGTTTCATTTCTCCAAGTATAATACTCCGACTCGCACGTTCTTTTCTCTGAACTAATCAGGCTGACAGAGATTTAATTTGTAGAACTCTATTTATCTTCAAGGATAACATGTTAGATTTGGGGTGGATGGGAAGGACCAGAAGTATAAATAGCTTTTCAGTAACTTAAATTTTTAGTATTACATTTTCCTAATTCTTTTGGAACAACTAGAGATAAATCTGTAATAATTTCATTAAAATCTAATTGTTCTACTTGAATCATTTATACAGATGTATTACTGACATTCTGAATGTTTCTTTTGATCTCCTTTAAGGCAGACTATGAATTTATCAGCTCTGGTCTCTACCTTGTAGTGTTGTTACATTTATGCGAGCAGCGCTTTTCTGATATGTTAGGAACTGCAAATGAGGCCAGCACACGTGTCAGAGTAAGTATGCAGTGATTTTCTGGCAGGAATTACTCATACAGAGAACTTGGAAGCAGATTGTTACCTTGAGTGACCTAGGAGCTAGATACCCAAGAAACACGCTTTTAAAACAAATTTAGGTTTAAAATGGGCTGTGCTTGTCAGTGTGCTGTGTTTGATTGGAAGCTGAAGGTACTACGTAATTGCAGGTACTCTGCTTCAGAATACTTTCTGTCAAAGTTGTTGGTAATTCATTAGTTAGCACACATCATACAGTTAGCATACATGTTGTTGTGATTATTGTGAATTTATGCAAAACTGGAAGGCTAATCTCTCTCTGTGCCAAACATGCATTCAAGAATGCTAGACTACCTGGTTTGTTTAATTTTTCTCATTATGCAAGTCTGTATTGCAAAGGTCTAGAACTTGTGTTTGTCTAGTGCACTAGACTAGTGCTTGTCTGCCAGAGTACACCTAAATGTGTACTTGAATATTAACATTCTGCAACAGCCTATAGCTGTAGTGTGAGTTCTCTGGTATTAGTCCAAACTCTTTATTAGTTGTGTTTGACTGCATTCTCATCACTTGAAAGGTCTGGCTTAGGGACGTGTTAAGTACACCTTTAACCAGTAAGAGATCAGCATACAGAGTTCTTTCTGCACAGTGATTCACTCATAAATCCAGTTTGCTACATGTTTATTTGATACTAGATAATTAATCAATGCTCTTAGTAAACTGAGCTCCTGAAAAGGCAGTTATTTTTATTTTTTTCTTACATACAGAGGAGTGACAGTATTAACCTTTTCCAGTGCACATGGAAATGGTTGACTGCTAGAAGGTAGTAGATCTTTGGAAGAGGCAGGACTGTGCTCTACCTAATCTTCTAATGTATTAGAGCAGTGCTCCTCTTTTCTGTACAGATCCAATGTAGAGCTTGTATTCCGTGCTCCAGTTTCTGTGCTACAAGTGCAGAGATACAAAAGACACATGATATAATTGTAGTCAGCATCCAGCACGGATTGTTAGCTTGAGTGTATTGCAGAAGATGTTTTTACTGGTTTTCCATCGGAGGAGGCATTACATACTTCTGTGTGTGACACTGCATTTTAAACCAGTGAGAGCACCAATGCTAGTATTTTATATCAAGCATATGAGTAAGCTGTGGAAACTCTTGTTATCTGCTGTCTCAGTAGCTGGGCTTTTAACTGAAGCAGTGATGCAGATTGGCAGTGACAAAAGAAAATCACTTGGCTGAGACTTTTTAATCGTAGGAATTTTGGCTTTGGGTTTTGATACCATGTGTTTCTTACATCAAACCACCACGGTTGCCCAATAGTAATCATGCTCTTAAGATTTTATTTATAAACAAGAACTTAATTGTATTTATGCATTTTTCCTGAACCACATTCATTCTGAGGGTTCTGTTTTGTCATATTAGTCATGAATTAAATGAAATGGATTTAACTAATGCAAGTCCTTACTGTGATTGTTTTTCTGCATCACAGTTTCTAGGAATGGTTTTCACTGAACTGACACTTGTTTGTTTGCCGCTTTCAAAATTGATGTGTTCTACAGACTGTAGAACATGAAGATGATATCACAAGTTGCTACCACAAACATTTTGCAGCTGAAATAAC